>NC_079901.1:17833512-18134598 GCF_024868665.1 Triplophysa rosa | reverse complement strand
CCAATAAACGGCATCTTTTCCTGACAGAACTGTTCACAGACCTACATCCAATGGAAAGAAAATCAACTATTTGTAATTGGCTTGTCAAAGTTATGACATTTGTATTCTTTAATGTTGTGTTTAATACTTGTGCTGTTGTTTGCAAGGTTTGTCCATATTGGAAACCTGTTAACTTGCTATTGAAAATGTTAAATGTCATATAAGGTAATAGTTTTTGCTGCTTATGATCTTATGCACTTTCTTCATAAACAAACATAAGTCTGTATTCACGCAGTTTCCACTTAAAGGCACAGATTAAGTGTAGTAATTAATTTACAATTCTATCTGTTAATTCAAAAGCTAAACAATTTGCTTATTTTAATGACAACTTAAAAATTATAAATTATATTTAATAAAGGACTAGTTACGTTACCAACTTCGAGACTATTGTGTTATTGTTTATTACACAATTAAAACCCATTAAACACACCCTTACTTTACTGGACCATAAGCACCATACAGTGTTATGACATGATCGTCATCTGATGCAATCACAACACTTCTAGTAACAAACCTCTGTGAAAACGGTTGTTGCTAGAAGGGATACAGCAACGCCGGAAGTGGTGCAAAATCTCGCCATACAATTACAATAAATTACATAAGCTAACGCCTACACCCAACCCTAAACCTAACCTTACAATAATAAAAAAATATTAATCAACTGTTTTCACCGTGACAAATATTATGTGGTATTGAAGTGCGCATGCCCAGTGGAGGGATCTGTATCCCTTCTAGTCAAAACCAAGCTATATGGGCAGTTTTGCGCCCCAGGCAGTTTTACGCCCCTGTTGTTCCTTATTTGTCCAGTAGGGGGAGTTGAACCACAAAATAAAATATTTGTAACCGTATCAAACTGTTAAACAAAAATGTAATTATGTATGTGTAAGATTAAAAGTAAATAAATAAACTAAACTAAACTTACTTTATGGTAAAAGTGTAGTAACCATGTTTTTTTGTTGTTGTTGTATTGCTGATCTTACCATGGCTTAACTAACGATATGCAGAACAGGTTTAAATATTTGTAGATATCTACTAACGGTCTTAATACATAGCTTACAGGAGACAATTGATTTGCAATTGCAACTGCAATTTAGTGTTTTTGTGAATTGAAAAATTAATAATAATACAGTTGGATCAGATGTACAGTACAACAATAATATATAATCTACTGTGGCCTAGTAATATACAAATATACAGAAGACTTGAGTGTTTGCTGTGAATGTATAGGCAAAGTTACATTGAAATATTAACCATATTTAGCCCATAAGACATTAAGTGCAATCATATGAAACATCAATTAAATATCTGCCCTGCATTTAGAACAGTGTCATGCATACTATTTCATTAAGAAAAACATAATTCACCGCTTTAAGAAATTTCTAAGGTCTTTTATCTTCTAAGAAAAAAGTGACAAGTTTCTTGTGAACAACATTATTTATTAAGACCATTATCAAAAACAGGATTGATGATCATTATAGGATGGCTCTCGATAATGACTCCTATGGGGATAATGACTCACTCTTCTTCAAAATGTTCTTAATCCTCCTGTCAAACTGCTCCCGCTCACTGATAAAAGAAAGTTTAAAGTTGTAGAGAAAATTGTTATTGGAAATAATGGCAGGATGTCATGCTTGACCATTTCTCCTTTATAGCATCCTTACATACCTTATGTCAATGACTTGTAGAAATTTCTCCTCAGCCTCCAGCATGGTGAGATTTTCCAAACCAGCAAGGGAACAGATGTTGGACTATCAAAGAAAAAGTTAAGTCAAGATGGGTCACACCCCAAACAAGTAGTATCATTTCAGTATCAAAATTATTTTTTGTACAACAAAACTGAGTGTCCTTTCTACATTAACCAATCAAACCAAGCAATTACAAAATAAATCTGAGGAGCACAGCTAACACAGGACCCACCTCTGGAAAAAGGACATCCATAATAAACTTGATTGTGTCACTGTGAGTCTGTGAGGGTGTCCTGTCCAGAAATGAAGTGAGGTGAAAGTAGGTCATCAGTTTGGTCCTGATTGTCAACGTACACAGGCACAAACAAGCATGGTCTTGGCAGAAGGATTGCAAAATATGTCAAGCCACTTTGATTTCTTTTGGCCACTGATGATGGACTGTGCAAAGAAAATTGAGAATGTCATTAAAACATTGCCAGATATGTCTCTGTAAGTCATTTATGTATTTATTAGACAAGCTATTGGTTAAAAGTGCAGTAAATATGTAAAATGCATTCTTGAACACATTTTTATTATTTCCAAGTATTATTACAGATGAGATCAATAACATCACAACATAATAGGCCTCATTAGCCAGCCAACAATTGCTATTAAGAAAACAAGATACACGATTAATTGAGCACTAACAATCACAAACATGATAAAACCCACATTAGGTGCACATACATTTTAATCAGGATCATTAAGCTATTTTAACAAAAATGTATTTTATATGTACATTACTATGATCACTTCTTTTATTCCATATGGGAATAGTTTTCAATTTGAGTTTGAACATGTTTGTGGTTGTTGGTGCTCGATTATTGATCTTTTGTTTTCTTAATACACATTTAAGAAAATTGTTTGCTGGCTAATTATTATGTTGACTGTGATGTTCTCACCTGTGATTAATTGTTAGTTCTGAATATGGGGCTCTCCATTTTGTAGGAAGTTGTAACGACTTAAAATAATAAATAACTTAAGTATGTGTGCAGCTAAATTGAAATGGTTTACATATAAGCCTACTGTAGTAATGTTATGCAAGTAAACAGGGTCACCCTTACGAAAATAAACCATGTTTTTTTTGTGGTACAAGTGTAGTAACCATGGTTTTTTGGTGCATTGATTACTTTACTATGGTTTTTACAAAAACATGGTTTTCAAAACCATGGTTATTTTGTGATAACCATTGTTTTACTACAGTAACCATGGTTTTTTGGTTTTAACTGTAGTAAAACCATGGTCAATTTTCGTAAGGGCAGAAGAATATTGCCAGAAAAGGCCATCACATAGGCTTCACATAGGTTAGAGACAGACAACAAAAGAAAATTAAAAAGAAAATAATTATGAAAACGAGTAAGAGATATCGAGTAAGCATACACGTGGTTAGCTAAGGTTGATCCAGACAGAACATCGACCTGGTCAATAAGTATACATTTTATTGTCTTTGAGTATAAATTACACATACCGTACATATCTTTTTAGATGTTGAAATGAATTCATATCGATATCAATGAATCATTTAAAACTATACATGTTGGACGATTGCCTGAAAACGTTTATTTACCATAACTCGTGATGGACGATTAAGTTATCTGTTCTTAGGTCTGTTCTGGTGGTTCTTAATGTACAGTCCCCCCTACTGGACAAATAAGTAAAAACAGGGGTGTAAAACTGCCTGGGGCGCAAAACTGCTTGGGGCGTAAAACTGCCTGCTCCATGTCTGCAGACTCCCCCTTCTCAAACCAAGGGGCAATCTTCCGGTCTCTCTCGTGAAATCAACACGGAAGTGACTAAAACTGCAATTCATTGACTGTCCGCTAGAGGCTGGCTCCAAAACAGAGCTGAATCTCATTGACCCCATGTTGGGCCGACTTTACAGCACAAAGAAACATGTTTACAGCCTGGTACAAAAAAATATTTTGGTCTATATAGGTAATTTTACCCTTCATGACAACTGTGAGGAGGGTGATTTTTTTATAACTCACCCGTTTAACTTACATTAAGCCTTAAAATTCTGCAAAATAGTTGCGTGGCCACTTGAGTGACAAGTGGTTTTAGCCAACCGGGCGCCTCAGCTCCAACCACGTCCCGCCTCTTTGCCCATTTACGATTATCTGGGAGTGCCGCGCGATGACAAGATGGCGACGACCGGCTCCGCCTACTTTAGGCTTCATTTTATGGAAGGCCTTCTATATCATTTTTACTCTTCACAAACCTACGGGTGACGTCACGGACACTACGTCCATATTTTATACAAAACCTCTGAAAACCTTTCAGATGACTCGGTCCCACTGCGCATGCGCAGCGCGTGGGGCTTCACGACTGGCTCTACGTCTGAACACAAGCGAGCCGCAGCCAATCACATGCGGCCACAGTGTGTTTGGAAACAACACGCAAATACTTCACGGCTTATGAGGGTACGAAACTTCTTGAACCAGGAACCTCTTCCGTTTATAGTGAGCTATCAAGAGTAGTGCCTTTACCACAAGTCAAGTCATCGAGTGTTTCGTAAATTGGCTTTCCGCAGTTTTAGTATATTTCTGCTTGGTTCGTCAAGAAAGGAAACATGGAAAATCCGGAGGTCTCGGACGGAGAGACGATCTCTATGATCATTAAAACGCCCAACCAGTTTCACGGCGATCAAGTGATCGAGGGTGTGCGCATGGACTGGACCGTGAAGGACCTCAAATGTCATCTTTCTAAGGTTTATCCCAGCAATCCGGTAGGTTTGGGTTGTGTTCTTAACCTATATTGGTTTGCGTCTACCAAGCTGTCAGCATTCCTCAACAGACACGCAGAGCGCGACATGGCTGCAGGAATTAAACTTAACATCTGCCACAAACACTATAAACAGTATTGTTTATACTCCCTGTGTACTTTCAATACCTATGGTAGATTCAATTGATATTTTAAAATATATTTAGAAATATGTTATTGTACCCCTAACAAACTATACGATGCATGTTGTTGGTGTCAATAGAGTATATATGCGGAAATATAGCCGCCCTTTATAATCCCTGCTGAAAGAACACAATACAAATTCTATTAAAAATACCTTACAAATATAAACTTTTACCAACAGACCATTGCAAAATATTCTCATGTAGAGATGTTTTGAGTGTTTAGTGGTCGTTTAATGGTGTTCTGTTGATTCCCATCTGTCAGATAACATCCCACCAATAGAACCCAAAACATAACCAGTAAATACCAGTAGAGTTTCCATTAGAACAATTCACATTATAACCATTTAATCTATACAAAATCTATGTATAAAATAAATTACGGTTCTTTTAGAAGTAAATGCATATTTATCTTCCAGCAATGTTTATGACAGCTCACAAACATAACATGATTTGGGTTTTTTTCCAACAGGCTGAGAAAGATCAAAGGCTCATTTACTCGGGGAAGCTGCTTTCAGACGGCCTGCAGATAAGAGATGTTTTCTCTAAGGTGAGTTTGTGTATATGAACAGATGTTTAGCTCTGGTGTAACAAGTGACTTCAAAACCATCTATTGCTTACTGTCATCATAAGGTCACTGGCTGTTATTTAGCTCTCCTTATATTAGCAGAAAAGAATGCCTGGGATTGACAAAATACTCAGGGAGAACAATTGTTCTGTATCTTCAGCCTGATCCACTTACCATGTGCTGTAGTCAGTGAGATTTCAAAGCCGCTCAGACTAAAGAGTTCTACCGGTCCCTCAGGCAAGATGTGTCATCTTTGAAACACATTTGTACAGTGATAAAACAATATGATCTTTTGCACAAAATAATAATTCCCATTGGGAAGGTTTTTGTCACCTCAAACTAAAACACGATTTCAGATGCTTCTTTAAAAAGTTAAAGGGTTGGTATATCTACTAGGCTACAACACTATGGCTTACAAATATATCCCATATACATTGCTTTGTTATCCAGATGCCAAATGTTTTAACCAAAAAGACAGTCTAAACTTTTTTTTATCTTCTGTACGCAGGTACCATCAGATACCAAACCCACTCTTCACCTGGTGTGTGCTTTTAGACCCCAGTCTGCTGCACAGCTTGGCGCAAGGCCCAAAGTAAGTGTCTAAAATTTGTTCCCTTTTACTTTAATCTAACAGATATTTTGGGTTCACTTTAATTGGTTCACATCTTAATTTGAGCTAATTTCAAGGCAGTTTATTTGATAAGTTCCCAGTATGTTTAGTGTTAGTGAAACAGCCTGCTGTTTCTCAGGAAAAAGGCATCGCTGTTTCAGTTGGGTGGAGATAACACCACACAGCTGCTTTCTTCCTCTTCCTGTAACAATGTGCAAAGGAGGTTTCAGATGAGCGTTTGTAGTGTACTCTCAAGCACCTGTTCTTGTCTTCCTGTTTAGAAATCTAATTTGTTCCTCATCTGTGGTGCAGGTAACACAGCAGCAAACCACAGAATCTGTTTCCCCAAGTTCACCCGTAACCTCCGTACCCTCTATGGATGGCCTTAGACAGCGTGGTCAAGCGGTCTCGCCCACATCCGCTGGGTTTAGCGCAGCTACGTCTATGTGAGTGCTTTTGAATTAAGATTTGATGTTGTGAAAGATGTTTTAGTAGTACTGTTTGATATTTTGTATGAGAATGAATTCAATTTGGTCATTTATTTACAGGCCTGTCACAGCAGCGATGAACCATCCCGCTTTTCCCACCTACTCCCTCTACAGTCCACAACAGCTTCTGTGGCTACAGCAGATGTATGCCCGCCAGTACTACATGCAATAGTAAGTGATTGATGTTTTAATGCTTACTACAGTTTACATAACATCCCATTCATTTATCCAGAACAGTCAAGAACTTTTTTTTGTCGTTCAGCCACGCTGCCATGGCAGCTGCCACAGAAGCTCCAATGGCCGCCCCTGCTTCCTCACTTCCTGTTGCCCCTCACCAAGCCGCAGTACCTGGAGCTTTAGCCAATCAGGGCCCCATCAATGACCTGCCAGCCAATCAGAACGCCGCAGGTCCTGCTTTCATTAACCCAGAAGGTGCCAATGAGAATCTTCGTATGAATGCTCAGGGTGGACCTGTGATGGAGGATGAGGAGGACATGAACCGCGATTGGCTGGATTGGGTGTACACGGCGTCCCGATTGAGTGTTTTCTTGAGCATTGTATATTTCTACTCCAGTGTGAGCCGCTTTGTCCTGGTCATGAGCAGCCTGCTGATTATGTACCTGTACGTTTTGAATACCATTTTTTTTGTCTAAACACAATATTGAGTTACTTTGTCAAGAGCTATTGCTTTGGTATGTGTTTGCCTACATTATTCATTGACATTTGTTGAATTCAATTCTGGATTCATTGACAGACAAACAAGGAGCAAAATTGGGATTTATTATCATTTAATGTGTGTGCCTGATAGAATCTGTAAGCACATTTACGCTCTCGGTTACACAATTTCGGACTTTGAGCCAGGCGTCTGTTATGTTAACAAACTCCTACATGCGCACATTGCTGAGCAATGAAAGGAATGAATCTGGTTTATACAAAGCAGAAATTAGCAGGACAGAAGGTTCAGTATGGTCAAACAAAAATGCTGTCTGTATGTGACTGTATTTGCAGTAAGCATTGTGTTATAACCGGGACATAAGTTTTAGTTAAAAGGATGATAAAAAAGCTTCTGATGCAATTATGAGTTCTGATACTTTATCTCTCTAAATGTGGTGGTTTCTCTGCTCTGACTAATGCGTGGTACTCCAGCCACACAGCTTAAAGGGACAGTTCACCCAAAAATAAAAATTCTGTCATTATTTACTCGCCCTCAAATTGTTACAAATCTGTATAAATTTCTTTGTTCTGATGAACACAGTATATTTGGAAGAATGCTTGTAACCAAACAGTTCTTGGCCACCACAGTAGGAAAAATGACAATGGTAGTCAAAAGTGCCCCAGAACTGTTTGCCTGCATTCTTCAAAACATCTTTTTTTGTGTTGAACAGAACAAAGACATTTATAAAGCAATTTTTCCTACTATGTTAGTCAATGGTGGCCAAGACCTGTTTGGTCACAAACATTCTTCCGAATATCTTTCTCTGTGTTCATCAGAACAAAGAAATGGACAGAGATTTGAAGCTTGAGGGTGATAAAATGATGACAGAATTTTCATTTTTGGGTGAACTGTTCCTTTAATCTGACGGTGTTCAATATGAATATGATGTTTTTTTGCTGGTCTGTAAAAGTATGTTTTGGTGCTATGCTTACTTTTTAACTGCTCTTTACTCCTTTTATTTTCCTCCAGACACACAGCAGGCTGGTTTCCTTTCAGACGAAGACCCCAAGCAAGACCTCATAACCCGCCAGCACCAGAGGTCATTCAAAACCAACAGAACCAGAATGAGGACAGACATCCAGAACCAGTGAGTAACAGTTTGTTTAATTTGAGTAGCTGTTGGCTTTTGATATTAAAAAGAAAATGAGTAAATGTTTTAGTTTACTAGTAATAGAGGGTATGGACGTGTCGTCACTTTACCATGTGAACACCAGTTGAGCGTACGCCGGAGCGTGCCCTCCTGGGTGGTTAAACACTCAGCAAAATGACTGCTTACAATATCAGGAAACACAATTCCGCGCAACATTTCAGTGTCCTGATTCCTGTGTTAAATCGTAGAGACGTCGTAAGGATCACCGTCGAGTCCAGCTGCTTGTAATTACAGCAAATAATTGCGTGTTTTAGTCCCGTTTTTTTAGTCTTTGTTTCTCCTATTCTCCTCTGCCAATTTGCTGCGTGTTTTACCACTCAGGGGAACGTGTTCCGGCGTGTTTACGTGGGAAAGTGATGTCAATGCATACCCTCTATAGGAATGTGTTGGCATGCGTAAGTAAACGTATGTGCTTGCTTTCTTTCTTTATTCTCATTTCGTCTGTAAGGTGGAGCCCCCTGCTGGAGTGGAGGACGCAAATCCAGCGCCAGAAGAAGTTGTTCAACTCTCCACGACAGCAGCTCCTGTTCCCGCAGTTCAACCACCTATTCTCTGGACTGCCTGGGTCTTCTTTAAAGCTTTCTTTGCTTCTCTGGTACCAGAAGTTCCACAAGGTGTGGCAAACTGATAACATTCTAGCATCAAAGGACTAAAATAACAGACTCTACAGCCCATGGCCTGACCATTTGATTTTAACATTATTACTGAAGACTATATGTCCTAGATTGATTTTGCTCAGTGGAAAGAGAGCACTTTCCTTTTTTTTCTCAAATGGTTGCACTCGCTGTATAAAGATGTTTTAAGACATGGCAGTGTAAATATATCTCGACTGTTTTTGCAAGCACTTTAGATCTTCATTAAGTGAAATCAATGGTATCAGTGTCTTGGTCTGATCCTCTTTGGTCAGGCTTCTGTCACCAAGGCTTCATTTTCTTGGAGTGCTTTATGTTAAGTGATCTGAGGATTAAACGCGTGGGCTTATTTTATTAAGGTCCGAGTATAATGGACAATGATGACTATACATTGATGGAGGGTGTTTGGAACAATGCATTTGTGGCACTTTGAAGATCTTTGAATTTGTGGCTACTTTTGAAGGAAAAATATGCTTATTCTATTTGAATTGTAAAGTTAGTAATGATAATGTTCATGAAGATGGTTCGGTATGTGTAAGTATTATAAGCAGGAGAGTTTGCACAGAAGATTTGGTTGTTGACCTTGCGTTCAAAATCAAATCCAGGCAAACCTTACTTTCAATTTTGTAACTTTAACGTAAGAAACTACACTTTGGTATCAAAAGTAAAGGACAGAAACTAAAAAATAACTCGTTTTGAGGCCCAAAAATACAATTTTAAACCTGTTGTAGCATTGCTTTCATTTTATGTGTAAAAATGCTTCGTTATTAGCATTATTAAAAGAAACATCTTTGTATAAAGAAAATGAAATAAACTCTTTTGTTTCAGTTTCACTTTGAATGTAGTATAATGTATTAACAAAAGGATTACAGTAAGTTGCCCTATGTTTAGGTGATGGGTAGCATGTTGTTTTCTCCCATTAGTCTTGTTTTATGTCATTTTAACCTTTTCGACTTTACACAGGGGCTTTAGCCACAGGCTGTCATCGACTGCTTGATCATCTTGTTTGTATGCTTTGCTAAAGTCACTTCCTGTACTCTGGTGATAACGTCCAGATGGGTTTTTATTGTTCTATCTGCATAGCGAATCCTTTCCTGAGTTCAGTACCTGTAACAGTGAGGTCACTACAGGGTATTCTGTCCACTCTTCGCTTCACATCTCCTCCCACCCCACTGTCTCCTGCATGGACTTTGGCCTCACCTAGTTCACTATCTAGTCCACTCTACCTAGGACCATATCTCTTATTTGTTTTGTACACAAGAATGTCCAGAATGTTCCGTTTACTGGCCTCTTGAATAACACATGCTATTTGACCCCAGGGGCATTTGCATGTTCTCTTCCATTCTTCAGCAGATGAACATGTAATGTCAGATGTTACAGACCCTGACCACCCCCTCTCCCTCCGGGACTCCATCTCAATCCGTGCCTCCTCCTCAAATACCGGTTCAATGAAAACAGAGGTCTTAAGAGCCAATTTTATCAGTTACAGCTTAAAGCCAGTGGCTCATCTGTATTCGTTCAGATTGTGTCGAGATGGAGAAAAGTGTAGCACTGCTTCTGGTTCTCAGTTTGGTGAGAATAAGCCGTTCCTGTTTGGATTCTCCTGAGGCTTATACGTTTACAGGAGCTGTGTGCCGGCTTACCTACCCTGCTGCTGTAGTATGTAAGTACAACTCTTTGTACTCTTTGCTCTCTGTGTTACTGTGCGGTAAGTATTTGTAAATGGAAAGATGCTGTTTTTTTTGCATGCAAATAAAGTGCAAATGGTAATGGTCACAAAGAGCCCTAGGGTTTTAGTCAAGAGCTAGCTTTCAAATATTATTGAAAATCAATGTTATGCAGGAAAAAAATATAAAATAAAAAACAGCTGTAAATAAATAAATATTTAGGAAAAGGCAAGTAGAAACTATGACATTTGTTGAGACTTTAATTATACTCACGTGTTTATGTCATGTTGATACAAATCACCATTTAGTATAGTAAAGTTATTCATTGCTTTTTATGAATAATTCGTGCCGTCAAAAAGCGAGATTTTGTTTTAAAAGTGACACGGCCTCTCGCTTGTTTCCATTGCCCCCGTTTTGCAAACAAAGTTGGAGAACGAATAATAAAACAACTGCACTAACACACTAGCGCCACTTAGGGGACAAGAATTAATACAGTACTTCCCAAAACTGTGGACCGTTTTCCCCCGTTGGACCGGAAAGGTATTGCATGGGGGCGTGGCTTACCCTAAACCAGAATGAAAATATATTTAAAAACATAGTTTTGAAATGTGCTAAACATCGTGAACTGACTAGCCTATGTAGCTTCTGACACAGCTTTTGATGTTAATTGTAAATGTAGTGTTATTAGTACAATATATTTATCACCCCTTATCTTCACCAGAATATAATAGCAAATTTTGTGACAGTGCACATAAATACTGTAGTATTTACTGTAGTAAACTATTACATTTTAGTATAATGTAGTAAGTTTGCTATAGTATTATAATTGCTACATTATAGTATACAACAATTCTGTAGTATTAACTATAGTATATTTTTTACCGTTGTATACTTTTACATTTACTAGCCTAAGGTTAAAAAATACTATGGTATCTAGAAATGCTGCTAGTTTTCTATAGTAAATACTACAGGTTTTTTTCATGTGGAAGTGCACATTATGAACCCTTATACAAGCTGTATATATTTTTCTGCATTCTATTATTTTTACTAGAAAGAAGTTTAAATAGGGCCCTGAAGCTTTTGTTACGTTTTTGCCCCCCCCAAACCCCCCTGAAGTTTGGGAAGCTCTAAATTAATGTTTTATTATTTATTTATCTTATGAAATGCTTTTGAATAGTTGACATTCCCTCAAGAAGCTAAATGCAGTGACTGTCCTTCAGCTAAAATAATTTTACAACTTTTTCAAAATGATTTTTCAATACTCTAGAAATCTAAGGATAACTAGAAAATGTATATCTCTTGCTTGATTCCTCAGTGAATGAGAAAACTACAAAAGTGATAGAGGCTGCTTTTCAGCATGCCAGATATCCCAGTATAGAGGGAGTGAAGTCAATGGGCTTCATGGGTGAGGTGCGATATGGATTTCACAAGTAAGTGAAGTGATGTGACCACTGCATCCCTTTAAGAGTTACATTCTGTATCTTATGACACTCTTCTCCACACGTCAAGTTTAGAGATCCATAACCTTTCAATCGGCAAGAGTGAGTTTGAGCTGAAAGAGAATGTAGGAATAAGGCTTTCGATTTCAAATGTGTCTGCTGTATTCAAGGGGACCATCATCTATGGATATGGCAGCTGGCTGTGAGTATTTTTAATTCTTCCCACTCGTGATTAGGCGTCTAGAATAGTACAGTTAAAGGTTAACATTGCTGTATGTGGTAGGTACGACCTGCTGTAATGTATATATATTTTTTCAAGCAACAAATTACATTTATTGCAGCTTAGTTTTTCTCCTTTTTACAATTGCATAATCAAAGTTTGCATCATTGTAACAATTCCATTTTACTTATTATACAGACTAAGCTTGAGACAGTCAGTTGATTTTGAAATTGAGTCTCATATTGACCTGGGCATCAATCCAAAACTATGTGAGTGATATTTTGTTTGTTGGTGTTCAGTTCTGTTCAACTTAACTGGCTTGTTCCCAGTCATTCCTGTTCTGTAAATGTGTTTAAAGGGATAGTTCACCCAAAAATGAAAATTCTGTCATCATTTACTCACCTTTGAGCTATTCCAAATCTGTCTTTGTTCTGATGAACACAGAAAAAGATATTTGGAAGAATGCTTGTAATTAAACAGTTCTTGGACCCCATTCACTACCATAGTAGGAAAAATTACTTTAAATTTTTTTTGTTCTGTTGAACACAAAAGAAGATATTTTGACGAAAGTAGGAAAGCAAACAGTTCAGGGGCACTTTTGACTACCATTGTATTTTTTCTTACTATGGTAGTCAATGGGTCCAAGAACTGTTTGGTTACAAGCATTCCTCTAAATATCTTTCGATTTGGAACCACTAGAGTGAGTAATTCTTGACAGTATTTTCATTTTTGGGCGAACTCTCTAATCTCTTTAACTGACTTTAATTTCCTAGTCATTCCTGTTTTGTAAATGTGTTTAAGGAGGTATATTGAAGGGTGTATCATTGCATGGTTATGGGTAACTATACTGTAGATACCCAGAATTATTGCAAAAGACTTGAGTCTTTATATTATGGAATGTGAAATAAACAAAATGATGGCAAATTATAAACATAAATTCTTAAGAAAACATTTTTTGTTTAATTATTTTATTTAGGTAAAGAAGGAATGAATAGCAGATTTTTGATGTATTGCCTACTTTTATGTTAAAAGAGACAAAAATAAACATGACCTCCAAAATAGTAACATTTAAAATTAACAACTGAACATGACCAACATTTATCCAATATTTTAAGACATAAATGTGGAACATGAAAATGCATGACAGGTTTGAGGCTTTTCTAGTTATTGTCTGAATAGAGAGGTGTGTGTGTCTTTGTGTGTGAGACTGTGGAAAGGGCAAAGTGGCTGCAGACACCTCAGACTGTTACCTCACCTTTCACAAACTGAAGTTGCTCTTACAGGGAGATCGAGAGTAAGTTCGGCATTTCTTGTTTCAAACTTTCACAACGTAATCAGAGCAGTTTAATGTTTTGTCATCTGATGTACGCTACTTTAATCTGGACATATATATTGCACATTTACAATGATGCACACTTCTTTTGACTGTGTACAGGCCCGGCTGGCTAAAAAAGATATTCACAGATATTGTGACTTTCACTGTGAAGTTAGTTGTGAAGTCACAGGTGAGTAGGTTTTGTGTGGTATTCTATATTCTGCCGTATTACATTACTACTGCAGCTAACCATGATTTACTTAACCCGAGTTTCTTCTCTCATCAACAGATCTGTAAAGAAATTAACAATGTGGCCAACATACTAGCAGACTTCATTCAAGAGCAAGCAGGTGTCATATGCTGCAATATTCCTTGATATAACACCTTATGTGGAAATATACTGTAGTTGTTTTATATAGCTACTGTATATGTATTGATGTGACATTCTTCTTTGCCTAAACAGAGCAATTTCTAAGTGATGGGAACATTGGTGTCGACATCTCTGTGACCTCTCACCCCATCATCAAGTCAAATTATATAGAATCATATCATAAGGTCTGATCATGTGATATCTGTAAGGGGTCAGACAGGCACTATACTTGTATTGTTAATCCTAAACGTTCTATTGTTCTCTCTATCATAACCAGGGTCTGGTTTCATACAAAAATGAAACATCGGTTTTTAATACTTCAGTGTTCAACCCCTCGCAACTGTCTGAGAACCGCATGCTCTACTTCTGGTTCTCCGATAAGCTTCTAGACCCACTTATGGGGGCTGTGCATCACGACGGCCGTTTTATTCGCAACATCTCAGGAACAGAACTCACGGTATGACATAACACTTTATGCTATAAATAAGCTGTCAAAAATGAACAGCAAAGCCTGATGTGATGGAAGAAACATTAAGTTACATTAACACTTTTCTATCACGCATTACGATTTCTTTCATGTTCGGGAGGTGGAAAATGGAAAACTGCATGATAGCAGTGAATGAGCAATAGCTCAATTTACATGATATGCAAATGTGAAAACTAATGTATTTTGAGACGTATTCTTTTGTCTTTTAACAGGATCTGTTTCAGACTGAGATATCCTCAGCAAGGCCTGAATTGTTAAACAAGGTATTGAGATGCATAATGCTCATATGAATATTCAAAAATAGATATAATTCACACTTTAGAGTTTGCAATTATGGTCGCTGCTATGGAAACATGCAAATAAAGGTTTTCAGAATGAGGTCATTTCAAATGAAGGATGCATCTGTGTGACTCACTTTTGACATTCTCATAGTGGCTGTCCTCCGAGGGCCCGATGTTAAATGCAAAGAGCGTTTCTGTTCCTCACATGTGGACCACCACACAGGGTACATTTGTCCGAGCTGTAGCTGGAGTTGAACTTTCCCTGGCCGATCAGGCCAAACCAACACTTTATTTTGAGACAGTAAGCCAACAACACAACAAGAGCCATGCCCTTTAAGCTTTGAAAGCATAAGATGCATATATGTATAGAACATTCTTTCACTAGTTTGTGTCCTTGCAGGATGTAACAGTTGTTGTGAGAGCCTCATATGCAGAGAAGAAACTTATTCTGACCCCAGAGCTGTGAGTTGTGGTATTTTTCTGTGTCATTGTTGATCAAGATACATTTAATATATACTGTAGAGCAGAGGTCCCCAACCCCTGGGTCGCGACCCAGTACCGGGCCGTGAAAGAGCCGTTTCCGGGTCGCAAGAATGTGCTAAAAATCCCTGTTATGCCACTGTATATTTTTATTATGCCTTGGCCCTTTAAGAGCGACCGTTCAAAATTACACAGAGGGCGCGTTTTTTAAGCAATGATTAGACTTTTCATGTTCAGCCAGAATTAAAATGAGTGCCAAACTAACATCGCTCTAAGGTTTCTTTAGTGGAGGAGGTAAGAAAAGACCAAGTGATGGGGATTCAGAGACAATTAACGTTACTTACGAGAAAAAGGGGAAAAAGAAAGCCACCTTTAACCGAAAATATGACGATTCATATCTAAATTATGGGTTCGTCGCTACTGGCAGCTCACAAGCTCCAAGCCCTATGTGTGTAATATGTGGAGATAAATTAGCGAATGAGTCAATGAAGCCCTCAAAATTGCTTCGACATCTTGAAACTAAGCACCCAGCACTGAAAAACAAACCCTTTGATTACTTTGAACGAAAAAAACTTGAACAAATAGGGCAACAGCAACTGCTGAAAGCCAATACGTCGACAAATGTAGCTGCACTGAGAGCATCATACTTGGTGGCTGATCGTATCGCTAAAGCTAAAAAGCCTTTCACTATTGGGGAGGAATTGATTTTGCCGGCTGCCAAAGACATTTGCCGTGAGATGTTTGGCGAAACTGCAGCTAACAAAATAGTCCAGATTCCTCTTTCAGCTACCACTGTCACAAGGAGAATTGATGACATCGCACATGACATCGAAGAGCAATTGTTAGAAAGGATTAACGAGTCACTGTGGTATGCACTGCAAGTCGACGAATCGACCGATGTTGACAACAAGGCAATACTACTTGTTTTTGTGCGATATATATTTCAAGACGATGTGCACGAGGACATGTTGTGTGTGCGCTCAATGCCAACTAACACAACTGGGGCAGAAATGTTCAAGTCTTTGAATGACTACATATCAGGGAATCTTGACTGGTCATTTTGCGTTGGAATATGCACAGACGGAGCTGCGTGTATGACTGGCCGACTTTCCGGCCTCACTACCCGGGTTAAAGAAGTTGCCCCTGAATGTGAACCTACACACTGTGTCATACATCGGGAAATGCTGGCTAGCCGTAAAATATCACCAGAACTACACTCTGTGCTGAATGACGTTGTTAAAATAATTAACCACATCAAAGCAAATTCCCTCAACTCTCGAATTTTCGAACAGCTTTGCGAAGAAATGGAAGCAGAACACAAACGCCTTCTGTTACACACGGAAGTCAGGTGGCTTTCTAGGGGGAGATCTTTGGTGAGAGTTTACGAGTTAAGAGAGCAGATACAGATATTTCTTTCAGAAAGAAAGTCACCACTGGCAGCAAACTTTGGTGACGACGAATGGATAGGTAAACTTGCATACCTGTGTGACATCTTCAACCTGTTGAATGAACTCAATTTGTCCCTTCAGGGGAGAATGACAACTGTCTTTAAGTTGGCAGATAAAGTGTCTGCATTCAAAGCTAAATTGCAGCTCTGGGGACAGCGTGTGCCAAGGGGTACATTTGACATGTTTCCAACATTATCTGGACATTTAGGAAAGAAGAAACCTCAGCCATCTCTCTCCCAGCTGATCTGTAACCACATAGCTTCACTGTCAGTAGAGTTTGAACGTTACTTTCCAAACTCGAGCGATCCAAGAATCGGAAAAGAATGGGTTCGTGATCCTTTTGCAAATATGCTCCACGAATCATCCACGTCGGTTCATGATGAGGACCAGCTCATTGAAATTGCAAATGATGGGGGACTAAAGAACATTTTTCAGACATCCTCCCTTGCAGGCTTCTGGATAAAATTAAAAGCGGAATATCCAGCGATAGCTGCGAAGGCTCTGAAATGTTTACTCCCTTTCCCAAGTTCATACCTTTGCGAAGCAGGGTTTTCTGTAATGACAGCAACAAAAACAAAGTTACGAAGCAGGCTGGACATTTGCAACACACTTCGCGTCTCACTGTCACCCATCTCTCCTCGTTTGGACAGTATTATTGCAGGGAAACAAGCCCAAGGCTCCCATTAATTGAGTTATGGTGAGTTTGTAAAAGGCTTTGTTTGTAACGTTATATTTAGAAGTTCTACGAATTAATGTAAATTAAGTTGACTTTGTAATGTTTTATTAAGTTGTATGAAGTTGGAATGACGGCGAAGTTCGACGATTTCATGTAAATTAAATTGACTTTGTAATGTTTTTATTTAGTTGTTGTATGAAGTTGGAATGAGGCGAAGTTTGACGATTTAAACTAAATTAAATTGACTTTGTGATGTTTTATTTTTACGCAGTTGGCATGAATGCGCAGCTTGACTTTAATGGAAATTAAATGTTAAATTAATTAATAATAAATAAGTACGTAATATGTAGTTATTTATTCACAGTAATGAGTAATTATTTTCATTGTACTTCCCTCCACCCCCACCAGCCGGTCCGTGTGAATATTTTTAAAACAAAACCGGTCCGTGGTTTAAAAAAGGTTGGAGACTGCTGCTGTAGTGTCATGAACATACAGTATATTGTCTACAAGTCTTTCTTTTTGTGCCCTTAATAGCATTACTATAACAGAAGTTTCAACATCAGGACCTATTGAGGTGAGCATAAATAAATGTTTTGCTTTAGTTAGTTTTAGTTTTATTCTGTACTCATCTATTTACATTCCCTCTATGGTTGTCCTCAAAGATGGATGAGAGCTTAAAGACTTACCTACAGGAGGCTGTGGAAAAGATGGGCATCCCCAAAGTCCTATCATGTACGTCTGGTCACCAGTGAATAAGTAAATTTATGTCCCCCTTTTATAAAAAAATTCTAAATGTTTTCTCATCTCAGACCTTGAGGCAGAATTAACTGCTTTAATGGATGAACAAGGACTTTACCTTTTTGACATCATCAACCCTGAAGTTATACCCCAGGATGTGAGTATATTGTTTTGACTGATGTGTTTGAGATACATGTAATAGAATGGTCTGAAATGAGTGTCAAATCCTGTAATATTGTTGTCATATTTCTTTACTCTGCATATGCAGGAGTATGTGATGGTGCAGCTGGATTTTGGTTTTCCTCATCACCTGCTGGTGGAATTCCTCAAGAGAACACTGGATTGATGGTCTTGCATTCTTTCATTTTCATTATCACACTTCCTCACGCACGCACACAAACGTACATTTGTTTTTGTATTCTTATTCTTAGTGGGGACTTACCACTGACTTCCTTTGTTTTTATACTGAGCTGAGCTTATTATAATGTAATAAACATTGACTGTTTTAAGATATGCCGGTTTGACATTATTGCTTTTATGTAAAGAAGCTTAATGTTTAGTTATTTTGTAATGTTTTTTCAGACTTTTGTAAATAGAAATGTAAGTAGACTTCCTTTAGTAATATGATAAACTCCCTAATCAAATGTAGAGGTTGTGTTACCCTTATTAAACATTCCATTGTGTCAACATTCAAATTATGTCTAGCAGGTTTGTCCGGTTATACTTCGCTCTGGAAACTACATAGGCCTACAGTAAATGTATTGCGTGGCAGTGTTTGCATTTTCTAATGTTTATTTTTCTAAACCTAAAGGTAGGATGCATTTTATTATATTATATTACATATTATATGTCCAAATAAATAATAGGTCTCTTCTTAAACTAATGTACAAAATAACCATATGTGAAGAGTTTAAAGGTAACCTATTTCATTTTGCCACTGTGCGGTGCTAGTGTGCACACCACGCGACTAAAACGCGTTTCACATGGACGCGTTCGTGTCCTCGCGTGACCCTCTCATATGACGTGTGCTGAAATAAAAAAATAACCTGGAGTTTTTCGAGTATATCAGATAAACACTAACGTATATGGTCTTCCTCATCGCGCCATTGTAGTTCAGATGGTATTTTAATGAACATTATAAATGCTTATTGCATATGTCTGTTGAATTGAACATTATGTAACGTTAATCGAATGCTATATTTACAAAAATCTATGATGCGACAAACAAACACATTGGGAAATGAAATGACAATTAATCAGCACAAAAATATATTTGCTTTAATTGACTTTATTTTCTTATTTGAACATTGTATAGAAAACTTTTGAGCAGTTAGCGTCATTTTCTGTTTACGCCGTCAAAGGTATAAACGCAGGCGAATGCATGCTCAAACTTCGCGCCAGCTCCAATTCTAGCAAAATTATGTTTTATATTAAATATTAATATATATCGAGCTTGTTACGCAGTAGAGGATATTGGCGGGCTGTTGGTTGTCCCGCGCCAGGCAACGCAGTTGTGTATAATTTGTCTTTATTATACATATAAAAGAAATCGAAACCAAAGAGGTTAGTTTAGTTTCATTTTCACCATCCAAACTGGACCGATGCGTAATGCAACCAGCGGTGAGTCCTTTTAACTTTATGCTTTTCTGCTTAAACATGAATTCCCGATAGGAATAGCTTTTTCTTTTGGCGTTTATTGCGATGCAAACCGCTTGCTTCGATGTATTGATTTCACATGATACACATGACCTCACAACAAACCTCGTGTCTAGGACAACAGCCCGCAGATCACTGTTATGTATAAGATGTTGCATAATTAAAAATAGCCACATAATGTCACTGGAATATTACGGGTAGTTACATTCACACAACATTTACAGAAAAATACAGAGCAGTACTTTGCATGTGTGGCATAATGCACATGACAGTTTACCTGCTTCTTTGTGTTGCACATATCAGTGTGGAGAGGCTTTCTTTTTTTAGTAGGTGAAGAGGTTTTCTTTTTTTAGTAGGCTATTTAAGAACGAATTTCTGATAGTATCTGTTGTATTTAAATAATTAGTAATAATAGTAACAATATGCACATGACCATACACAACAACCTGTTTTTTGGCATTGCCAAACAAAGCCTTTTCAGTAACATGCAGAAGTCTGGTACATTGTGCTACTGTATGTCACATTCATGTTTATGGATATATATTTGTTTGTTTATAGATGTATAGAATGAAAAGGATTCTTATAAAAGCAAACTGTTAAATTACTTTTCCTCCAGCTAATGGATGAGGATGGAGAGCGTGGAATGTGTGGGGGACGTTCAGGCTGTGGTGGCCCAGGAGGCTAGTGCTTTAGTGGACTTGCTTTGTGAGCTGGACACCAGTGTTCTGAATCAGATTTTGGCTTTGGTGGAACCTAGGACACAGGACCAGCTACGCTCACTGGCAAATACTAGAGATCGTGTTTTAGCTGTTATAGATTACTTCAAGACTTCAGACTGTACCACATGTAGACAGTTTCTTCGCACTGTATTGCACTACTGTGAAAACATTCCTTTTTTTCTTGAAACCACACTGGTGTCCATAGCAGAAAATACATCTGGTAAGTATGTACAGTTTTTAAACTGCAACTTCTCTATTTATGCGACCATAAATACTGAACATATACAGTATACAGTTAATATCAATGCTATAGTAAATTCATAATTTCAGTGTATATCTTTTCGTATAACTTTTTATTGTTACATAGTTTAATTTTGGCTCGTAATTTTGGCAAACTATTCTTTGAAGTGAAAGTGAAAGTACAAATAAGAAGAAAGAGGCTCGCATTATTTTATGATGATTTGTTCGTTATACTAGTCTATAAATGTTATTGACTTGAGTTTTAATTATGATCTTTTTTTGCCTTTAAAGAAGCAAACTTTAATCACACGAGCGACACTGATACTTCTTCACCATCACATAATGTGAAACGTCAACGACTGGGTATGTTTTATTTCTTAAAGGGACACACCCACTATTCACTGTGACTCTACCTTGAATTGCTTATAGCAACCGAACAGTTGAATGACTTCAACTTGAACAGTAGAAGTAAATTAAGCATTTAAAAAGTTTAAAAGCCTCTCCTAAAGATTGTATTTAGTTTCCTTCTATTTTAATAACCTTATAAATGAATAAATAACACACTGTAGCAATAGTCTAGTCAATAAAGGTCTTTCATTATGAATTAATTTAATAAATATGTGACTTTTTACATTTCTGTTACAAAGTCTATTGTAATAATTTGCTGCAAACATTTAATTTCACTGTAGCATTATATAAAACTATGATCAACCAAAAGAGAAACTGCAGTGATTTTGCACAGACAAATAGTGTCTTTCACACCCAGCAGGGACAATATTCAAACTGAAAAATTATTTAAAATTTAACCTTGTCATTAATCTGTTACAGAAAGGGGATGTGGGACCATGTTCACTGAAAAATTGCTCAACTATACTCTTTTATTACTCTCCTTAGATTATTTACAGAGTTACACCGATGCTCTGAAATCCACGCTACTGCAGAAGCACGAGTCAGTGATACAATCCGTTGTAAAAGACATCCGTCTGGATGACACGTGGGTGTATTTAAGGCACAGGAACCCCAACAAAACAAAAGATAGGACCGCTCATGTTTCTCCTGACCACCAGGATGGAGAAGATACTTCATTGGAACATAAAGTGTCAGTTGAGTCTCTTCTGAAAACCTCTGGGAGACTTCTTGTGCTTCTGGGTCAGGCTGGATCTGGTAAGACCTTGTTGGTGCACTGCCTCGGCCAAAGGTGGGTTGATGGCGCCTTCCCATCCATTCACTTGCTATTCCTGCTGGAGTTTCGGCAGCTTAACCTCATGTCAAGAGACTTGTCCTTAAAAGAACTGCTGTTTCTCTTCTACCCTCCGAGCGAACACTTTAAGGAGCAAACCGAAGCCGTGTTTGCATTCCTCTTCTCCAACCCTGAGAAGGTCTGCTTCATACTCGACGGCTACGATGAGTTTCGATCCAAGTTTACGAATCCGGAAAAGCTTGATAGTGCCATTGACCCAAACAAACCCATGCCCATGCCAGATCTCCTCTCTGGATTGTGCAATCATAAAATCCTTCCGAATTGCACTGTGTTGGTCACCTGTAGGCCACGGGATGTGACGGACATGTTCGGGAGCCCTGGTTTCATAACATGCGAACTGATGGGGTTTGACCGACTGGGTGTGAAGGAGTATGCTGAGCAGTACTTCCACAAAAAAGGAGATGAATTTAAGCAGAAGGCTGTAAACTTGTTGATGGACAATCGTCATCTTCTGTCAATGTGTCATGTTCCTGGGCTCTGTCATATCTGCTGTGTATGTATGGATTATCTGTTCTCCAGTGTTGGAGATCATGGTAATCCACAGCTACCTATATCCCTAACCCAAATTTACATTCAGATCTTGTCTGCATTTCTTAGCCGCTCCAGTGGGGGTCAGTTGTCTGGCATATCTATGCTGCAAAGATACAAAATAAAAATAATCGAGATGAGCCAGTTGGCTCTTTCAGGGCTCGAGAAAGGCACACTAGTCTTCATGGCTACAGAAGTTTCTCCAGAACTCCAGGATTTTGGTGTCAGAACTGGGATCCTGTCCCGTGTGAAGCTGACGCGTGAGGATGGATCTTCAGGGTATGGTTTCACCTTCATGCACCTTACTATGCAGGAGTTCCTCGCCGCTATCAATCTCATGACCAGTAAAAGCATCACAGAGAGTCAGCTTAAGAAGAAACTTAACTTGAAAACCCGCTGGACAACCAAGACTGATCCTAAATCTGTCTTCACTGATTCTCTCCATCTTTACGTGTGTGGTCTTGCGGCTGAGGCGTGCACCCTTAGTCTGGTCCAGCTGAAAGAGACAGATGGTGCCACGACTTGGGTACGAAAGCGCCAAGCCGCGGTACGGGACTTTTTACGCTCTTTAGCAGGAAGTGCAAGTCAAACTGGCCCCAAAATCGTTGAGCTGTGTCGATGTGTTCATGAGACACAAGATGCTAAGTTGGCAAGGGCTGTTGGTTCAAGACCCCAGTTTGAACTGCGAAATATCAGACTCAATGCTGTTGACATGGAGGCTCTGGCATTTGTAACAGCAGCTGCAGATCAGACTGTGTGTTTGGACTTTGGTGGCTGTTCCATTGATCTTGATTGTTTGGAAATTCTGCCTAGTTTTAAGAATGTCGACCATCTGATGTGAGTATTTCTTTTTCATTTTGGTAGCGTGACCAATGAAGAAGGTCATGTTGGTGGATTTTATTTTAGTACATTTTATCTGTCATTTTTTAAAAAGTTTTCGCAGCCGTAAGTATGATGACAAGTTTGCAGAGGCTTTGTGCGGTATCTTGCGTGAACTTCAGGCCTTGAGGCAATTAGAGTGAGTTTATATATTGTTTACAATATTTGACCAATTGTTATATATTATATTTATTTAGCATTATGCCACGATGTCTTTGTAATGTGTTTTGCTCTTATACATGTCTCTTATGTGCAGTCTTATCAGTGGAGGCCTTACTGATGTTGGAGCTGCTAAACTTGCCAGGGCTTTGCAGGACTGTCCACATATCACACACATTAAGTAATGCCATTTGTTATACAATGTGATTAAGAGAGTCAATTCATGTTCATTAAGTGTTCCAGGAGCCCCTCTTCTTCCCAAAACCGTTTTTGGTCTTTCATTCTTCATTTTTTTCATCTGACAGTGTCAGCGATAATTCTTTGAGAGATGACGGGATAAGAGATATTGCAGAAGTACTATCCAGATTACCCAACACCTCTTCCATTGTGTAAGATATAATTTGACTATTTTCACAAACTGTATGTGAGGGGCATTCCTTACAAGACCCACAATGGTTTGGGTCTATGGGGTTAATACGTTTTGAACGTCTAATCTATAATGTATTTGACTAGTTATTTAAGTTATTGAGTTATTAAGTTACTGAGTGTGGCATTTTTCACTTTTATTCAGGATGGGGAAAAACAACATCTCCACAGATGGAGTTCTCATGCTTACTGAGATGATGACTGTCTGCCCCTCTGTACAGGAATTCTATGTTGAGTATGTTGCTTGTTCCCTTGTTATTTTGAATATATTTTCATTTTGTCTAATTAAAAAAGTTTCCAAACAAATTATTTAAAAAAGTGCGTACAGGAACGGGGAGTTTTCATTATCTATTGAATGGGCTTATGTCCTCTCACAGGATGTATCACAATTGTTTGATATTCTCTCTGTTTTAGGGGAAATAAGGAGATCAACATTTCCTTTTCAAAAAGCAGTGACACAACATGGTAAGTGCTGACTTGTAGAGCCACAAGTGCCATAGTGACAAAATAGCGGACAGTCTGTCTAAATAGCAAACTTGTTTCGTAAAATGTGTGAACTTCTTTAGAGGTGCATGGGTAATAACCTAAAACTCTAAATGATGTATTTACTGTTTCCTGTTTGCACATGTATTGTGGTTTCATTGTGCATTTGGGCAGTTGTTGCATTGCAGTGCGGTACGTGTGTACATGTGGGCTTTCATTTGGTGGTACAGCTCTTAAACTGATGGTTAGGCTACAGTAATAAGTTGTCTACCTCAAAACCAATGGTCTTTAATTGATGTTAAAACATGATAATTAATTTTTTTCTCTTTTATAGTGAAAACATGGACCTGAATCAAACAAAAGAGGCAAAGAACATAACGTATGTGCTGCATCCTTATTTCATTAGTTTTTTTAAGCATAATCAAATTAAAAATTAAGAATTGTCACATTTAGGAGGAGCTCATTTATTACTGTACCTTACAATTGCATACTGTATATTGTAAAAGGCCACTTACAGAAATTTGTGCTCATCTCTCGCATCTGCAAGGAGGTTTGTACTGCTCTTTACACAGACACAAATAGATTTGTGTCCCTGTATACTGAGAACTCCTAAAAGGCAAATGTTATGTTCCTTGTCACCAAGGGAACATTGCATGCTGGTACTTACAGATTTGCCTAGTGCCACATTACTATTGGAAGTATGCCTAAAAAAATAAAAGACAATAAGAGAAAGAATTCCTTTAGTTTAAAGACGAAAACATTGTGTTTTGTGCACCCTGAGATGTCAACAGATGCAGTATGTCTTCCAAACCTGTTTGATTTTCTTTCTTCTGTAGAACATAAAAGAAAATATTTTGAAGAACGTATCCAAAAACTTTGCTCCCCATTGAAGTTTATTGTGACATAACCACCGAGACATTTCTCAGAATATCTTCTCTTATGTTTCAAAGAAAAAAGTCATACAGGTTTTGAGGATATATAAATGATATCAGGATTAGATTTTTAATCCCTTTAACATAACCATGTGCATAGTTTTGGCAGTTTTGTGGCAGCTAAATGATGTAACAGGGTTGAACCTTTTTTTTTATAAAGAAAAGACATTGATGTCCCTCACTACCCTTGTTTCAAGGATTATAAACTTTTTCAGTTTCTTTGACATGGTAATTTAAAACCAACTAGACATATTGATTGATTGATTGGTTAACTATTTATTTTCAGGTTAAAACAGTGTAACATCACATGTGCTCATGTAGCCAGCCTGTCTACTAAACTCAAAGGCTTCATAACTGTTTTAGAGTAAGTATAAAAAAACTTATCACAATTCATCAGACTTCTTCAGTCCCAGTCAACAATTCACATCAGATTTAGTTGATACACCATCAGTGCTATTGTCACATACATTTTTTTTCTTTTTCATCTCTTAGTTTGTCCAACAACTCGCTAGGAAACAAGGGCATAAAGAAAATTCTAGACCTTATGCCTAAACTTGGAATGATTCAGGAGATCAAGTATGTTTCATGTTCCTCATACATAAACAACTTTGGCATACATTGGTGTCCTGCTTTTCTTTCTTCAAACATTTGTCTCTTTTTTTGATATGCTCACACAGTGTCAGTAAAAATGGGGTAGATATGGACGGGTTGGTGTTGCTTGTTTCTGCTCTTTGTACGCAGAGGAACCTAAGGAGAGTGGATGCAAGGTAAACTCTTTATCAAAGTTAGTGAGTTATTGAGTTGTTGACCTACATGTATTAAAAATGCTAATGTCCTATTTCTCACTAGTGCAAATGGAAAGGACAAATTGGTTCTTTGGTTTGACACCAGCAAGAGGTACTAAAACGGTTATGGTTACAAACATTTTTGGTCAATGTGACGTTGACATGAAACTGCTTACTATGTACTTTATCAACGCAGACTTTCGAAACAGCCAGCCCCAAATGAAACTGGGTTACATCTGCATAAAAAACTCAGGTATAAAACTAAATTGAATTCATACATTAATTTGATCATGGTCATTGTAGATATTATATATTTCCTTGATGTTCAGTTTAACCCACAGTGAAATACAACCCCCCTACATGACCAAACTGTTTAAGCAGCTGGTCAAGTGTGAAAACCTACTGGATATCGAGTGAGTGGCTCTTCATTTCTGATCATCATTACAGAACAGGGGTGCGTAATCTACATTCTGCTAATTCCTCACTGTTTATTTGCGTTACAGGTTCTCCCATCTAAAACTGTCAAATGAGACGGTAGAGAAGTTGATGTTAATTCTTCCTGAAATGTCTTCTCTTCAACTACTGAAGTACGTGCACTAGTTCCTTAAAGTCCCCGTGAACCGGAAGTTTTTCCTTCCATATTCTTTCACATTTCCGGAGAAAATTAGTGGGCGTGGCTTGTGTTTTTCACTGCGAATTGATTGGAGGTGTAAAAACAGCTGTTGCATTTATTTTGAAATGAAACTGACAGGAGACTGACCGTTGAAGGGGAGGAGTTAACGGATGCTCCGGCCAAGCCGTCTAATTAACGTCATTTGAGATGGATAGTCATTTCAGGGCGGAAGTGCATTTTCAGAATTTAACTGAAGATTATGAGGGTACATGGATTTAAAAATGAAAATGACCCACATTGATAAGCTATTTACTACAAACGCTGCAATATTTCATGAAAAAATAAGAATTGTCATTTTTAATTTCACTGGGACTTTAAATATTGTGTTACGCACACAGTTTCAGCTCATAGTAATCTTGAGTACCTATACAGTAATATTGCATACGTCATATCTTCGAAGAGTATTTCGTTTGATCACATTTATAAAAGAAAGATACAGCTGTACGATTATTTCCGGAAAAAGACGAGCTGCTGGAGGTAGGCAGGGGGAACGGAACTAGAGCACCAGCACACAATATTTAGATTTAGATTTAGATTTTTAGATTTAGATTTTTAGATTTTTTAGACAATAACATTACATCATCGCATTAATCCCTTCGTGTTATTTACATTATGCACGTAAACGCCGATTGTCAACAAAACACAGACATATGACTTAGTTTCACTTACCGCATGCAGTTCATGTCTGGCATCTTTTAGCACTGGGACCACGCCATCTATCCGTTTCAAACTATCTCCAAATCCAGCGTTAAATCCACTTTATATAAAATATCCGTTTATATAACATCCATCACTAAAATGCCGTGAACAAACAAACTACTGACTTCTCTCACTATCGCAAGAGTTGCAGGTCCACAGCGCAGCCGATCTTGATAAGAGGGTCTTACTATCACTCGTGAGTTGGTGCGTGGGCGGGCTATTTCTTTCGCCTTGTCCCGCTATTCCAGGAGAATTGCCCAATTAAAGGAACAGACTTATAAAAAACTTTACGAAACGAGTCGGAGTGCTGGGGGAGTGTATCAAGCACAGAAATTCTACGTCATACGTCCAACTCATACGACATACGTCTCCATCATAAATTACCTGAAATTACCCTTAGACATATATACAGTATATATATATATATATAACTAGACGCCGCATTGGCCGCTTTGCTCCGCTGCTGCGATACTTCAATGGCGCCGCCATATTGGTGAGGGCAACAGTGCACTAAAAGCCCACTGAACCCAATGGGAGAGCTGCGCTTTTTCGACATTAAAAGCACAATCAGGCTTACATTTCTAAACATATTTCAATGGTTTATGATATACGTATAGAGTACCACTTTACCATGTCTCTAGTTGCTTCGTGTCTCGATTATAGCTACTTTAAAATTAATGGTTGTTATAAGGAAATGTGAAATCCATTATTTGTGCCTGTTATTCGTGAGAATCCACTACATGGCACCATGTTCAGTGATATGTTGTAGACAAGACATGCAACAGAATAAATAACCACGTTGCAGTAGTCGAGAATAAAACAGACATGTAGCCTAGAGATTGTTTCTAAGAGTATTTGAATCATCGAACAAAACACCCAAGGTAATATATTTTAATTTACGTGTTATATAAAAACAAATGTTTTTCACTGGAAATGGCTTTTTCTGTAGTAATTATAGATGATAAAAAGATAAAAGATGTTCTTTTATTTATACTGTAAACCCGTTACAGCAGTAAAACATGATGTATGTGATATAGTAAAACAAATAACACTGCCGTGCATTGTATGTATGAAATAGCAGTATTAGTCATATAGTAAAGACGATCTGTTTAGATTTTTCCCAGGATTTTACAGTAAGCCTAAATGATTGATTGACAAGCCTGAGTTCCAGTTCCGTATGACAATAAATACATTTTCAAGTCTAACCATCTTTAACTGGAGCCAAAACGTTTCTGTACTCCACATAAATAGAAAAGTATTGAAAGTAGTTGAGAAATGAAAACGATGTTGTGTTTTTATCCAGATAACTGCAGCTCCACCATTCACTCTTATGTCTTCGAAGTCGGCTTTTGCCCTCACCAATATGGCGGCGGCGTTGACGTACGATCCAGCGGACAATGCGGCGTCTAGTTATATATACTGTATATGTCTATGATATTACCTATCTCATGTTACTCTGATGTTACTCTGTCTATCAGCTTAAGTCATGTTGACATGTCTACGAATGGGGCTTTGTCATTGGTCAGATCTCTTGTTGACTGTCAGCGCGTCACAGCAGTGGAACTCAGGTATAGCTTTTTAATATAAGACCAAAAATCGTTTTCTTTCCCAACATGCATTTCAACCAAATTATCGCTTTAACATAATATTGATGTTTCTAAAGTTGCTTCTAACGTGATTCTCAGGCACCAGGCTGAAGCATTTATTAAGTTTGTTCCTGTAAAGGCAGAGGCAGCCATTTGCAGGTGAGTATCGTCATGCATCATTCCCTCAATGCAGGTAACAGCATTGATCTGCTTTTGGGGTCAAGTGAACCAATCGTCTTGTCCCTCTCTGTGTGATGTCTTCAGGCTCATGGAGTATAAACTGAACAGAACCAATGTTGAGAAGCTCTCAAGGATACTTGAGGACTGTCCTCATCTAGCAGAACTGGAGTAAGGGTTTCTTTCTTTAATTGTTAATAGAAATCAAATCACATTTTCTCTGACCTGAAGTCACAAACAGTTTATTTTTATATCCTAATATGCTTTAGTTTGTCCCATAACCTTCTCCGGGATGAGGGCGTGAAATGTTTTGTCGATTGTTTGCCTAAACTGAAGATCTCCAGCTCAGTGAGGTAATATCTCAGATCAGTAAATGCAACATCTTATGTAGTGTTCATTGACATTATGGATGATAACATTATACATTAATAGATTTGCTTGTAATTGACAATATGGATTTATTTACAGCCTTAATGGCAACAGAATGACACAGTTGGGGGCACTGCACCTGGTCAACTCAATGAACACCTGTGAGAAAGTGGTTGCTGTTGAAGTCAGGTAATATTTACTACCCAGTCCTAATGCAAAGAAATGCCCCATGCTCCTTTTTACTTTAGCCACTTGTTCTTTATTACTTTGACATGAACGATGTTTGATAACAGTGGCCTTACCTTCTACGTTTTTCATTCCACCAAACACCATAATATGACATATTTTTAGCTAACATTATTATTTATTGGTTAGATATAGATTTTTGCCATGCAGAGTCTGATTGACTGTACATGTAAATTACTTTTCAAATTTTTAGTCTTGGAGTGGAAGATCAGTCTCTGATTCAGTTTGTGCAAGAACACGTCAACGGCAAGACTCTCAGGTAATTTCCAAACTGTAGGTGATGCGTCACGAAATAAAACCAAAACCAAAATGGCACGTGTACAATGTGACTTCTTAAGTCAAGTCAAAAGTGAAAGTGTTTTGGGAGACACTGTTAACGCTTCCTCTTGCTATTGCCTTCGCTACAGACTAAAAGAGTGCAGTTTCGAAGTCAACCACTTGCAGCAGCTTGTGGAAATACTGAAGAGATGTCCCAGACTACTGACATTAGAGTGGGTGTTTTATGACAAGGACAGCACAATGTAGAATGATGACAGAATAGCCATGTACCTTATAAAAACATTGTCTGGACAGATTGTAATTCTATTTATTTTAATGCCAGATATTGTTTCTATTTAATTTAGATTGTCATCCAGTTTACTGCACGATCAAGGCCTGTTTTCTTTACTTGACTGTCTGGCCAAACTATCCACAATACAAACTGTCAAGTAAGAATTACTTTAATGATTTTTGCACAAATTTTGAGTGAGTTAGGAAATTTGCTTAGTATCTTCCAAAAGTTCTCTTTGTTATACACGTACACTTTCTCTTTTACCAAACTCTTGTCATTTCTTTTCACACAATGTTACATTGACCTTTTCTGTTCCTCACAGGTTAAGAAATAATGGTTTGAGTTTGGAGCAGATTGAGTATTTTTTGAAACAGCTCAGCTGCTATCGCCAACACAGAGACATCAGGTGAGCACATCTGATTATTAAAATAAAGTGAAAGTAACTTATCTTTCTGTTCACGTCTGCATTCGAAAGATCTGTTTTATAGCAAATGTGATGTGAGAATGATTATGTTTTTTGATGATGCGGTAATTAGGATTGAAGAGCTGTGTTTGACAGGAAGTGCTGTGGTCAGTCTTGTCAGTAACTGCTTGAATTTGGAATCCCAAATTGAAGAAATCAGGTATGATAATCCACACTCTTTTTGACAGTATGAACCCTTTAACACATAACTGCCAGCCTACCAACATTTTTATATATATACATTTGTCACGTGAATCTGTAGATCTATAAATAGTTCCCCAAGTGTTTAGTTACTTTGAGTTGGTATGTATTACACAAAGGTTTCCTGTGTGGTTTTGTGACCCTCATGTCATCTCAAAATTTGTTCCCCACCACATTCTGTGTTCACTAGTTGTAAAAATACCACAATGAAATTATGCACTCATTATGTTTCTGAACAGACTTACATTTATATATTTTGTCAGCTAATACTTTATTTCCAAATGATTTAAAGACATTAGTAAAATATTGTTTTTTTTATGTTTCCCGATAAGATTAAACAACCTTTTTTACTCAACATTTTCAGGGTCAACCGCGCATGCATAAATGTCATTATAGATGCCAATTCCAGTCTTCATTCTACTTCTGTGTAAGTTTCGTAACATTTAACAAAATGTTACAATGTTACAACAAAATAATTTACTGCTTGTACAGTTTGATATGCTGTCATGGTTTCAGCTAATGTACATAGTTTCTTTTCTTTTTAACAGAACGCATTCTGAAAACAGAGATTTCCCGCTGTGTACTCTGAGATCCATCAGGTTTTTTTTTTGTATGAGTCTTTATGTTGTTTTGGATTTTATTGACTTTGATTTTAATGTGATGTTCTTTGCATTCGTTTGTCATTTTATTTAGTTTTAATGACTGTGATACAGAAGGACATCATCTTACTCCATTAATACCTCCCATGCAGAAATGTCATTCCTTGCAGAATTTAAAGTAAGTCATTAAGAGTGTGTGCTGTTTTTGTATACGGGTCCATCTTGTTTTAATTTGTTAATGAATTTCTTCTCTTTTATGTCCAGATTCTCTCAGCTCAAAATGGACAGAAAAGGTGTCGAGTTTTTTTCTGTAGTCATTCCATCCTTAGTGAGTCTAAAGAACCTCAGGTAAGCGACTCGTGATGACTGAACAGATGAGGATATACAGCACCGTAGCAACAAATACTGTACACGCATGATTTTAACAACCAAAATATCTCCATAAAATCTTCACAGTCTTGATTTGAAAGGAACAGCTGAGGATGAGGTGGCAGTACTTGTGGAAGCATTACCAAAAACTCAAACAATTGAGACTGTGAGGTGTGTTGACTTTTTATTTGTAGAGAAATGTGGCTCTAAATGAAATGTATGCATAACTTCACTCTGTTTTAAGTTGTCTTTCATAAGTTTCTTGAGCATACTTCCCTTGTTCTGGTTGTCTAGTTTGTCTCAGCTGGTTTTGAATGACAGCGGGGCTGCAGTATTTGGCAGGGCTCTTCAAAATCTGCCACATCTTAAGTCACTCAGGTAAGAAGAAAAATGTATTTTATTATAACTGTCTGTTATTAGCAAAGTCTGATTAATTTGCTTTTATAAATAGATTGAACAAATCAGATTGTTCAATTAGATAGAAGGCAACTTTTTAAATGTAAGATTAGTAACATATTAAGTCTAAGCAAAATGAAGCACAGAATTAAAGGCCATCACTTACTCAAAAAAACTCCCATTTCTTCAGCAGACTTCTTAATTCTCTTCAATTTCTTATTGTCTGTATCCTCTGTGGTGAAAGTACAGTACATAAATATTGTGTATGATTTTGTCCAGTCTCCTCCAGTGCTCTGGTTGGACAGCAGCTCGAGGGTGTGACTTGGTCAGAGGTCTGGTGCAATGTCTCTCTCTGGCAGAAATCAGGTAACAGCACCCATACAAGTTCTACTGTTGTTTAAGATGTTTAAATTCACCACCTTATAGTTTATTCAAGAAGTGTGGTCAGTCTGTAATGCATTATATAGTACATCCAATATTGACAAAACTCAATATGATATTTTATACATAGGATAAACTCTTTGGTTCTGAATGAAGAGGGCATCTCCATCTTGGCCAAAGGCTTGTGCAGTATGGCTTCCCTTAGGAAGCTCAGGTAAATGTACATTTTTGATTGAGCAAAAAATAAATAAATGTGAAGGCATGTGATGTGTGTTGCCTGGGAATCAGACCTGTGTCATTGGCATTGCAAGAACCATGCTTAGTTGAGCTACACGCTTACTGTATTGTTTATATGTTGTTTTGTTTGCTCAGCTTAAACAACATAAGAGTGGAAACATCCGAGACATTTGTGAATGGCACTGGCATACTCTGTCTCCTGGCCTCCTTTCAGGAATTTAGACAGATGGAAGAGATTGAGTAAGTGTTGCAGTTCCTATACATCACAGAGGCTCACACGCACACAAACACTAACAGCATTTCTTAACAGGTTAAATGTTTTGTGCAATGTTTTGTCTGCAGGTTGGAGAGCTGGCGAATGGGAGACAGTGGAACTCATGAACTTGTGAAGCATATTTCTTCGTGGACCGAACTAAGAAATATAAAGTGAGGGTAATAGGGTGACCAACTGACCAACTTCCATTTTGCCCGGACACGTCCTGGCCAGGATTTCAGGTGCGTCCTCCGGAGGTCGCATTTGTCCACCCCATACGTCATTGAGGTTGTCACATTTTAGTAAAAAAAAACATAAATTAACATTTATTTCTCTTAAGACGTATAATAATTGTAGTTTAACTCTTAGCTTGAAATACGTATAATGGTTGCTTTTCTGAAATAAAACCTGGAATAATAAACCGCGATGAAGTATGCGGTGGACAAATGCGACCTCCCGAGGACGCACCCATAATCCTGGCCAGGACGTGTCTGGGAAAAATGGCACGTATGGTCACCTAGAGCAGGGCTATTCAATTAGTTTGTCATGGGGGCCAGTTCATGAAAAGCATCCCAAATTAGGGGCCGGAGAGATATGGCTTGCGATATGAGGGATGACACAACAACAATAAGAAATCTGTTTGATTTTTTCCCAAATTTCATTTGTTTCTGTTTAAAATCTTCTGGATTCTGTGTTTTCCATTCTTTACTATACAATAGTAATATATTTGCCCACATGAAAAAATACTTCAGTATACAACCGTATTCACTTATAAACTATATAAAAAAACCCGCAGTAGATACGTTGAACCATACATGGAAAAAAGTTGTTTTTAAGTCTACTTAACTGTAAGTAATCTTCTAACTTTTTATAATGTTACTGGCACATTTACTTTACTGTACTAAAGTAAATAATATACTCATGCAGTGAAAATCAAGAGGGATGGTGTTGTAAAATGTGGGTGTGTTATAACTTTTATTTTGACGGGTCGCCGCAAAGGGTGTTTGACAGTTGCTTTTCTCACATGAAACAGAAAGAGTTCATGTGCACGCATTCTCTGAAAGCTCCACAAGAACACGCAAAACAATTGCAGGTTACATATTTAAACACCATCTGTATATTTCTAAAGTTATTCATGTACAATTTGAATTTTGTTAGCTGTTCGGTGCTACTTTCTGGTTAAGAAATAATACATTTGCCAGATTCTGTTTCATTCCGCATTATACTCCCATTCTCTTTATGCAGTCTGTCAAACAACAATATTAGCGACGAGGTTGGAGAAATGCTGGTAGAGGCACTATCACGCTGCACGGTTCTTCAGAAACTACAGTAAATTACTTATTTGTTTTTAATTATTTATACATCTAAACATGTAATACTACTAACAGAATTAATAGCCTAACAGTATACTTTATTTTTAGGCTCTCCAAAAACCGTCTGGGTCAAGCTTGTGCTGCTAAGCTATCACAAGTCTTTCCTTTACTGACTCAGATCTCAGACCTCGAGTAAGTTGTCTGATACTATGGTGTCATTGGCTTAGATGATGTTAATGTGAATATTATTGTTTACATTTTTCTCTTTTTTTACTAGTTTGTCAGAGAATCAGTTTGGTCAAAAAGGGACTTTGGCACTTTGTGAAGGTCTGGACAACATGAAGGCACTGAAAAGACTAAAGTAAGACTTTGAATACATCACAGAACCACTTATTGCAACGAATACCATTATGAGATACATTACACATAAATTGTGTAATATATACCGTATGGTGAAAACTACTTGTTTCAGCTTGACTTCGATTGGAAGTTCAGACCTGGTTGGTGTGGCATCATCCCTCAAACATTGTCCAGCCATTGAGGATGTCAGGTGGGATCTGTTATTTGAAATGTACCAGGCACTATGACAACATTCAAAGATGCACCCAGTTTATAAAGTTTTCTCATTCTCAGCTTGTCTTGGAATGAATGTGGTGATACTCTGGCATGGAAACTGGCTGAGGTTCTTCCTCTGTGTACAATGTTGAAAAGACTTGAGTAAGTATCTGGATGTTTACAGTAAATGTTTATCAGTATGTTTAGCCATATGTTGGCTGTACAGTTGGCTGTTCATGTTTTATACTTCTGATTTGCAGCCTGGAGGCCAATAAAATAAGCACAAAAGGAGCCGTGGAGATTTCCAAATGCCTCCCATCATGTAAATCCATTGAAGTGATAAGGTATTAATAGCATATTTACTGTTGATCTTAAAATGGTTGTTTCTACAATCAATTAAAAATCGAAATGTTTAACTAGTTGGCAAACAAATAATTTCAGCGATTTATGTCATTTTGCACAGGCTCTGGAGGAACCCAGTTGCCAAAGACGATGAGAATCTGAAAGATCAGAGACTGAACTTCTCATCAGTTTAATCATATTTTTATGATTTTCATTTTTTTCACTTTTTATTCACTGTAAATATAAAGTGTAAGTGCTGTTTTAATATTTAAATATTTTGAATTTAATTGGAGAACACATTACCTCTTTAGAGCAACTCACCATATCCAAAAAAACAGTTTATCCGGCTGTTCAGGGATTTTTCTGGAGTATGTCTAATCTATTGAAGGATATGTTGGTAACAGGCTCTGCTCAGTTAAGAGAAAAAACAGGTAAAGTGATCCACTGGGAACTTTTTAATGTTTTTCTGCATTCAAAAGTCTATCTAATTGAGCACTGTCATGCTTTACTGATATTCAACTGGGCTAAAGCTCCATTACAGGCATTCCTCCATTCACCCTCCCTGGACAGCACTATGTTGTGTTCTCCTTTAAAATACAGTATTTATTTATGTATCGTCACTGCAAAGGTATATTGCTCTCTTGTTGTTGCACTGATCAATTTTCAATTGCTTCAAAGTTTTAAGTAAATGGTCATTTCATATGTTATAATTTTACAGAGTCTGTTATTGAAACACGTGTAGGACAATCTCTAGAGTATGAAGTTAACAACAGGGCAGAAATGGTACACCTCTGTCGCCGTACAGCCTCATAATCTGTTGGGGCCAACTGCAGTATTTAAAGCATGTAACAGCTATGTCATTTAATGGCAGTCACTTGTATCTAGTTTAATTCACATTTTGAACACACTGGCTAAAAGGGATAGTTAACCCAAATATTTTCATTTTGTTATTTACTCACCCTGGTGCATTTCAACCTTTGAATGCACTTTATCTTGAACCAAAGTGCTGATCTTTTACAAAGTGATGTTTTGGGTTTTCAGATAACGATTGTGAGCCCTCACAATCTCAATACTCTATAAACTAAATTGTGACGCTTTTTTCAATAAACGTAAATAATTTTTTAAAATGGAAATTAAGGTAAAAAAACTGAAGATCAAAGAAAGCCATCCAGGGTTTATGGTGAACCTTTACAAGAACCTTAAGAGACTGACAAAAATGTTAAAAATGGTATAACCATCCCGGTTATTGCCGCATGACTGCCACTAGATGGCAGTAAAGCAATACCATGTAAATCTAATAATGCTTGGACCGCTGTTCTCTTAGTCTCTGTTCTCTTAACGGGAATTGTTTTAGAAACAAGTCTCACACATAAGTCACTACATGAACACAACAATTGATCTGTGTGTACCAAAAATAAACAGGTTTAAATATCAGTATTAGGCCATAATTAGTGGTCCCTGACACAGCTAAAATATTTTTGTTTAAAGGAGCTAGCCCTGCTGGAAAAGATCTAATACATGGTTAGCCTATATTGAAAATTGTATCGCTACTATAATGTCTCTGATGGTTTCTACTGGCAATAGGTTGGTTTCTATTAGTGGGAAGTTATGTGGTGATGGCAACCCAAAGAACACAATAGATTAATCTGGAATAAGGCATAAAACGCACTACATAAGGATTTTTCATTATGTCGTGTGTTTTCATTAGCCTACTGATGGTTCATTATGGTATTAATATTAGAATTTGTATTGTTTTTTTCTAGCAGGGAGCGTACAAATGCGTAAAATCGTATGTGAAATGCATATAAATCCAGTGTGTTATTTATCCATAGATTTTCTTTCTCTAAAGCTATTTTAGCGAAAGCATTCAGAGGAGACTAGCTAACTGTGATGACAGAATCAAAGATGTGGACTCGGGTGGAGTTGTCAGAGCTGCGAAAACTAGACAACTGTTGGTTCATTGAGCGCGCTCCCCGTCTTCGCGCGTTTTACGCAGCGGAGCGCTTTTTGCTTTCACTGGGCTAAGGGCTTTACCTTCTCGCGTAAAACACATCGGCATCGTTTTCTTTTGGCTAGATAATGAAATCAACCCGAGTCATTTTGTAACGCAGAGTTGTTGGCACCAATAGACGACGACAGAAAAGGCGCTCGAGAAAAGTAGGCTGCGCGGTCTGAGAAGGGTTTGAGGGGTGAGTTACACATTGACTTCAAGAAGTAATGATTTCCATTCATAAACAAACCAGTTGTGTAACATTTTAACATGGAAAGGAAGGCATCCTTTCCGGTATCAAAAAAGCGATTGTTAACAAAAACATTTGCGCATGTAAAGAATTAATTTCAACAACTGTTTTGCTGAAGTCAAACAATAACTATTATTTGTGTTTTGCCTTTATTTCTGTTTTTGTAGTTGGACAATGTTTAACAATATTGTACGTAATTGGTTATGTATTTCAGTTTTTGTGTAATTACCTGTTGTCCAAGTTTCCGCTTTTGTTGTCGTAACGTTCATTCATTTAGCTCTTGGTTAGCCATTATAAACTTTCACTGCATTGCATTGCTCAAGGCATTATTCACCAAACAGGATGTCACACATTTAATCCTTTACTGAAGCTGCGGTTTGACGTCTGAGCAGAAATTGTGATGCTTAAACAGCTTGCTTAATGTCTATGCGTTCGGTCTTGGGATAGAAGAACACACAATCTTGGCATTAGTTTGAGTATTTTATATGACTTCTGCAAACAAATTATCTAAATGTAAATATTTATCCAAATAAAGCATTTTGTTTGTTGAACAAGCACATGATAAACTTACAAGAATGTTACAAAAACAAACTTACATTTATTGTCATGTGGGAAAATGTATGTTTGCTTTTCATCAAATGGACACTTTCATTTTTTCTTATTGCTGCTATAATTTGTGTATTGGTTTGTATCATACAGCGGCTCTTATTAGTTTCTTCTTAATTTAAATACATTTTAGATAAAGTGTTTAGATACTTCCCAGGTAATGGATAATAACATATTTTAGAGTCCTTTAACTGGGAAGTGTACTGATCGATCCCATCCAGTCAGATCCAGCTAGTGTTGTAGTAAATGTAAGTCTAATGGAAAACACCTTTACCCGTACATAATATCAGTAATACTTGTGTTTTTGTTAATACACAAAGCCTACAGTAATTCTTTCATTCAAAAAAGTGTTTTGTTGTCTAAAAATGGTATAAAGTTATCATTTTGTACGTGGAGACTTCTGTTGTTAGGGAATGAAGGGACATAGACTCCAGGGGATGGGGGCAGGTACCCTAAAAAATACCCCCCCCATATTTATAATATATATAATGATGGAAAATGATGATTGGAAACGTGCATATGGTTTAATTACACATTAGAACCCAAAACACCTCTGTTATCTGGCACCTTGCAGATAAGCGATGAAGTGCAGATAAAAGCTGATGATCATACGAGATAAGCCATGTTCATGGTGTCATTTTAAAACATATTGCCATTTTGACCTCATTTGGGCCCATGTCCAGATGAGATACAGAACAACAGGGTTAGTCAATGGCTTACTCATTTGTGCAATATTTGATGTTGTTTACTGCACAGACTACACTCTCACCTGGTCTTCGGCTGCAAGATTTCTTAAGTGATCTTGAGTATTCAGGAAGTTCACGGTGCTGTGACTGTCTGTCCTGTTTTCCATGACATCACCCACATGTGGAACGTGTCATTTATCTGTGAATGGTTACCTACTGTACTGTGCTACAGTATATAATGGTTATTTGATTGCCGAGTTCATTTAGAATCTGAACAACCCTGGAGATTACATTTAAACTTAAGATGCCGTTTTGGGATGGAAACCCAGGTGAGTTATCCTTATATGTCCTGAATGATCAAAAACGTTTGCTTTTGGCTTTGGATAATAGCGTAGTTAAAAAAGCTTTTAAAGTGTTAGCTCATCCAAAAATTAAAATTCTCTTGTTGTTTCAAATCCTTTTTTGGTGGCATGTGAAGTGAAATTTTAACAGATTTTGGTGCTACTTTTTGTTTTATACAATGAATGTGAAAAGGGACTGAGGAGGTTTGTTAGTAATGTTCTGTCTAAAAAAATTACGGGAAAAGAATGTCATACGAGTGTGAAAATAAGGACTTTTTAGGATGGTTTTTGTGAACCAATTCTGTTAACAGATTTTTTTAACTAACATTTTTACTCCACTAATTGTGGCGATCTTATTTTTGTATGTTTTTCCATCTGTGGTTGGTTGCTCTCTCACTTTTTGTTATTTTCTTGCCTGCTGTGACCAACTGGTTGACAAGTTGTTCTCCAGACCAACTCAACCAAGCTGTTCTATAACCACTAAGTCGATTAGTACCATCATGTACTGTTTCCAAATGAGTACCACTGGTAGGCAAAAATTAACAAAATTGACTAATCTTAGTTCCTGTTGTTAACATGATAAGTTGTAATGACATTTTAAGGTGATGGGATTCTGTGTGACATGTCTTTTTTCTGCTTTGTCAATTGTAGTCACAGCCTAATTGTGGTTTGTGACATTAACACAGAAACAGACAGTGGTACATCAGTATCTAAGCAACACGAGCCCTCACTGTATTCCTCATGTCCTGGTGTGACGCTCATGTTCTGTATGTGCGTCCGTTTTCAAGTCTGCTAGCGTGGGGAAATCATAAGATTGTTTGGTTTTTATTAGAGAAGTTGTTTGTCAGTTGGCCGTGAACCCGTGAACCAAGTCTCAAAGAGATGTGGTCAAATGATTTCTGTGAAAAAAGGTCAAACAGTGCTGTGCGGTTTATCTCTACTGGACGGTTCCAGTTCACTGTCCCACATTTTATTTTTATGTTGGAAATGATTAAAACTGATAATAATAGGCTTTCTATTTTGATGTTTCAAATTGCTGGCCAACTTGGGGCAAGCGCTAAGATAAAAAGTTTATAAAAGCACTCATTGAAAACAAACATTATTCAATTTAGATTTTTTTTTTTTATTTTTTTTTTAGATTTTTTAGATTTATGGTACATTAATGGAACAGTTCACCCAAAAATGAACGTTCTGTCATCATTTACTCACCCTCACGTTTTTCCAGATCTGTATAAATGTCTTTGTTCTGATGAACAAAGATATTTAGAAGAATGCGTGTAACCAAACAGTTCTTGGTCGCCACTGACTACCATTGCTTTATGCTTTATATATCTTTTTTCTGTTGAACACAAAAGAAGATATTTTGAAGAATGTAGTAAAGCAAACTGTTCTGGAGCACTTTTTACTACCGTTGTAATTTTTTCCTACTGTGGTAGGTGGCCAAGAACTGTTTGGTTATAAGCATTCTTCCAAATATCGTTCTCTGTGTTCATCAGAACAATTACATTTATACAGATTTGGAACAACTTGAGGGTAAATGATGACAGATTTTTGTATTATTTATTTATTGTCCCTTTAAGTTAAATTGGGGGATCCCAGTGATAATACATGAATTTTGTATGGCAGCATACCAAAGCACCTATGCAAACAAGTCACTGTGTGATATGTTAAGTCTCATTTGTAAGTCGCTTTGGATGAAAGCGTCTGATAAATGTATATGGTATGTTTTTTTTTACTGAAAGATAAATGACAATTCAAGATGGTGTACCGAGAAGTTAAACCCACTCTTGTTGCCCCCAGGGTGTGGGAGAGGAGGAACTCCCATCTCGATGGCTTATACTTTGGGCTCGGGGCCCGACGTGGGTCCTGCCATCAGGCCCCAGCACTGCATCACGAAGGTAGAGCTTTCTGTCTGTGGCTCCAACCTGCTAGACCGTGACGTGGCATCAAAATCTGATCCCTTCTGTGTTCTTTTCCAAGAGGTGGATGGCAACTGGGTGGAGGTAAGGAGCAGTAAAGTTTTTCCAACCTTTAGAGATTAGAGGAGTAAAGGTGGGGTCAGGAGGTGGTTGAGCGTTTAAACTGGTGACGGGTTAGCACATAGAACTACATATATGTGGAGATGTCTTTGAGCAAGATACACACAAGGAAAAATAAGATTTTATTTAGGAATAATAATAAAAAAGGAAGCTTGAGCATATGAGTGTGTGTGCAGTCTCTATGGGACTGCGCCTTGAGCAGTCCAATCATCACAGACCCATGCTGCTGGTCAGTAGGGCAAGCCTGCACATGAAATCTCTCTTTCACGGCACACTGTAACCATGGAAACAGCAAGGGAAACAAAGGAATGTGTTTATTGTAATGCAGGATCAAATGCATTTTAGAAAAGGATGTGTTTAACTGATGTGTAGACTGCTTAAGGATTAATGATTATATCAAGAACGCTTATAATAAGTGAAAAGATTTACACAAGAACCTATTTTTGAGACTAAATCTGTAGCACAGATCAATAGTGTCCATCAAACACTTACATTATAAGGGAGTATTGTATTGGTCAATGCTTATCCAGTAGATGATGCAATGCAGATGTAATGTAGTAATATGCAGTAATGCAAATTTAATACAATATTATGCATGAATGGAATATTTTGTAAATAAACATTTCACACAGTATTTACTCGAAAATGTTTGAAAACAAAAAAAATGTGTATTATAGGCTGTCAGTATTGTAGTAAGTTGGTGACACAAGATGGTTAACACTTCTGTTAATTAGCCAAGCTGGAACTCTTATGTTGGCATGACAATTGAACAGCCCTCCTCGAATTCACATGGCCTCTGTTTGTATGTGCCTTCAGATGGCTCGAACCGAGACCGCCATAAATAACCTGAATCCAGTGTTTGGCGTGAAATTTCAAGTGGACTATCACTTCGAAGAGGTCCAGAAGCTGAAGTTTGCCATGTTTGACGAGGACAAGTGCAGCTCGCAGCTTTACGAACATGACTTTCTGGGCGAGTTTACCTGCACGCTGGGTGTGGTACGGTATCATTTTCTTTGTTTCATCTGCTGCCAGATCAATTTGTAGATTATCATTAGGCTCTTGGCGTGTTAGTTATGACAGATATCTGTCTATAAAGTCTCTACTCATCTGTTAAATGGGCCATCTGTTCTGTTTTAGATTGTGTCAAATAAAAAACTACACCGACCACTGATTTTAGCGAATGGCAAGCCGGCAGGAAAGGGGACCATCACAGTAAGACACCAAATACACACCAAAACATCAATAATATAGACATGCATATACTTACTGTATATACATATGTGTGTGTGTGTGTTTAATGTGATTATATGTTTATATATGTGTATATACTGTACATTGATGGAGTTTTTTTAAGAGCATCATGATATGCTGTGTTTGTTGTAGATAACAGCCCAGGAGTTATCAGACAACAGAATAATCACCCTGACCATGTGTGGGAAGAAGCTGGATAAAAAGGTGAGTTAAGAGGTTGCACTAACCAAATCAAGCACTTTCAAAAGCTTTCAAGCCTATATATATCATGTTGACGTTTATTGTGCTTTGTATTTCAGGACTTTTTTGGCAAATCAGACCCCTATTTAGAATTCCACAAACAAGGGGATGATGGGAAATGGATGATGGTTCACCGAACAGAGGTAAAACTCTGAGTTTACATGGGAATGTATTCATTTAGCAGACACTCTTATCCAAAGTGACTTACAAATGAGCGACCAGGTTAACACTGTGCACCTTCCTACTGTGATTTATTCTTCGCAGGTCATTAAAAACACGTTGGATCCGGTGTGGAAGCCATTCACAGTTCCTCTCATCTCACTATGTAATGGAGATGTGGACAGAAACATTAAGGTGTGTTCCAAGATGTACAGCATGTTTGTAAAAAACACATCCCGATGAGACAAAATTAGCGTTCGTGCCTTTTGCCTCGTTTTAAAGATAATGTGTAATGCCACAGGTGCTGTGCTATGATTACGACAATGACGGAAGCCATGACTTCATCGGCGAGTTTCAGACCACCGTCACCAAGATGAGCGAAGCACAGAACTCAGTGGAGGTGATCTTGCTTTAAATTACATTTGTCTAGTGAATGCTTTTATCCAAAGCAATTTATAGTATATGCCAGGTTTAAATTTTGTCCTTATGTTGAACCCACAAGCTTTGCATTGTTCGCACCTGCAGGAGCACTAAAGCGGGGACATTAACACAGTAAAAATGTTTAATTGTCTTAATGCGAGAAGTAAAGCTTGGCTCACGGTAATGCCTGTCACTGTTTTGCCAGAATACTACAGTATGTGAGTACTAGCTATGCCTCATTATCTGGCATAATGAAGCTGGGAATTAGTGAGTGAAAGAGCAAAAGACAGAGGGAGATGGAGATGGAGAGAGAGGAGGTGGGAGAGAGTAACTGGCTCTTTTGAGATGCAAATCACTTGTTGTACCGCTGCCTTGTTTGTCAGAACAGGCATTGTGTCGCCAGTCACAGTTAGACAGAAAATGCATTAAAATCTCCAGGAGCAAGTGCTTGGTTTTGTGCACTAATAAATACAGTTTTGCAGCGTTCTTGTATTTACACTCTGCTGCAGAGCATTAGCTAGAAGATATGATGTATTTTGTAGCGTGTTGTAAATGAATTGAGCTCCTGCAGTGATTGTCCCCCCTCTGGCTTCATGCTATGTTCACATCTCTCATTTAAAAACTCATCTAGAACAACCCTGATGCCGTCTTTTCAGACGAGATATTGTGTCAGTATGCTTCGGTATTGCTGAAATGAACAGTTACTGTACACAATCTAAATCTAAAATTATTTATATAAAATGTACAAACATGTATAACAAGGTTGTAGGGGAGATTAACAGTTATGGTTTCGGCTAATGTTAATGATGCAGTCACTGATTTTTTTAAAGGGATAGTTCACCCCAAAATGAAAATTCTGTCATCTTTAACTCACCCTCGTGTAATTTCAAATCTGTATGGCTTTCTTTTTGGTTTTGTGTCCATACAATAAAAATAAAAAAGTCAAGGGGACCAAAGTTTTTTGTTTACCAACGTTCTTCAAAATATCTTCTTTTGGGTTTTGCAGAAGAAAGAAATTCATACAGGTTTAAAATGACAAGAGCGTGAGTAAATTATGACAGAATTTTCATTTCGGGTGAACTATCCCTTTAGGACAGGTGTTCACAGTGTGAGTGGTCTGTAACGCAGGACTCTCTGTTCACAGGTCGAGTTTGAATGCATCAATCCCAAAAAACAGAAGAAGAAGAACTACAAAAACTCCGGGATCATAGTTCTAAAGTCTTGCAAGGTAAATTAAAAATTAATCCATTATTCAGAGGCAACAAAAAGCGATGTAAAAACCTTCTGCGTGCCAATGAAAGCACATTATGTAGTGCTCATGTGTCATTTGATTATATATATTTTTAATTACATAAAGGTTTTTAATTGTGACTTTGCTGTAAGAAAAGAGTAGATTAATAGTGCTAAATCCCTATTAAATGAAATGTATTAATATCAGCACAAAACACCTGTCACAGTCACCGTAGCTTAAATTGCCTCAGCCGATGGATTCAGTCACTACCAGAACACGACTCAAGTATTAAGTCTCACATTATATGCACACACACATACACATACAGTACAATGAGCAACCTTTTTTATAGAAAGACTTTAAAGTTGATTGTGTTTTTTTATTGATTTTTTGCTATTTCGATTCTTTGTTAGATCACAAGGGATTACTCTTTTCTGGACTATATTCTGGGTGGCTGTCAGCTCATGTTCACTGTGAGTATAATAACATCAACTCTTTATGGGTCTGCGTGTAGGGGGGGTCATGTCATGCATGCAAAATATGAAAATATCATTTGTATGCAGATGATTTTGAAAATATTCTGTCACTCACACTATTTCACCTGACAACCACAATGGCAATGACAGTTCCAGTTATAAAGTGTCATATGTGTACGGCAGGTCTTTTTGACAAAAAACGTCAGACATTTTCAATACTCAGGGTCAATATCAAATTGAGTGAACACAGTAAAATCTCTTTTAACACGCTGTCCAGTTGAACCTGCTCTATATATGGTTCCTATATATGACTCAATTGCCTTCACCAATGTGATTGGTAAGAAACGATAAAGTGAGTGAAATTCACAGGTTGCTATAGTTACAGTGCGCCGCAGTGTTAAGGTCCATGTCTCTCATTTGAAGCTAAAGACAGAGAGACACAAGGGATGTGAAAGAGAGAGATCAAGCTAGCGAGAGAAGTGAACAAAGGAAAAGCTTTGAGAAAAGTGAATTCTGTGTCTTGTATCTCATGATGCACATTTTCATTTGCTGACCTGCAGATTATGATAATCCCTCATGTCAAGATATCACCTGTATTGATGTTGCTATATAGATTTCCTAAAAAAAGCCCTAAATGAAAAGCTGTTTGTGGTGGTATATAAAAAAATCTGGCACTCATGGCAGCTTTATGGAGGCATCTGAGGCATTATAAGTAAGAGGACATAGAGCATTTGTGAAATGAGTTTGCATTAGCTAGCCATTAGTCTGGTTCATCGTCAGCATGATTTAAGAAAAAAAGAAGCCTACTTTTATGATGCCATTGTTGTCCAATTTTGTAGTTTGTTTATGTGGCTCCAGCGAGACAGCCAGCCTCTAAAGAAATGGAGGAGGATTTGTAACAGGCACACTGGGAGAATAGAGTAGACATCACTATGGGTTATTCTCATATGCCGAACTTCACAGCCTGGTCAGCCGGAGGCCATGACGGGAAATGTGAGGCTGTCAACAATAAAGGGCGCCTCATTCTGTCACTTCCTATTTCCTCATCCTCACATTTCCTCAACACTGGTTTTCCTTTTGCCTCATCAGTCTGTTTTTGGCCCCGGGAGAGGTGTTGGTACAGCGGGTATAGGTGTTCTATATGAAATGTGATACAGGAAGCTTAGAAACAGAGACGTTGTAGGCATGTAGTGTAGGAGGAGGTCTTAAGGACCGTCGTTAGATCTCTTGAGCAGATCTGACGGTCAAACCTCACTGGGTGATGTCAACATTGCCTTTAGGTTCCGCATGAGCTTTGAAATGAGAATGCATATGAAAGGGAGTATCGTATTAAAGCTTTTTGTGTTTTTAATACACTGGGGAGAAAACATTGGAAGAAACCTGAATTTTTTGTTTTTTGTGGTGAATTGTTTCCTTACTGATTCTACAGGTTGGCATTGATTTCACGGCATCCAATGGAAACCCGCGGGAACCGTCCTCTTTGCATTATATCAACCCAATGGGCAGCAACGAATATCTGTCCGCCATATGGGCTGTAGGCCAGATCATCCAAGACTACGACACGTAAGTATCAGTGTTATTAATAAAACACCCATTAAAAGTCTACACATGGCCACAAAAGCAGAGTGCTGAAATCACACCTTCTTGTTCACACTTTATGTCCACAGGGACAAAATGTTTCCTGCACTTGGTTTTGGGGCTCAACTCCCACCTGACTGGAAGGTGAGAAAAAGTGTAACATCAGCGTGGACGTGTCCACGTATTCTAAAAATGTGTGTATTCATTTAGAAGCTGGCTTTCCTTTTAATGAATCGATCTATTAAAATTTAGTGTGAAATCCTGCTCAAGACTTTGTACGTGTGAAATGCAAACCAGAATTTTAAGTGTAATGCAGAGAAAAGAGAGATAAAGAAAATGAATAATACTCGCATATCAAATGATTATGCAACTGTCATCCCATCTGTGTCGCCATGACGCTGGAGTGAACAAGTAAGTCTGAGCGAGGTACTAAAAAGGCTTTGACAGATAGATGGTATTGTGTGCTGTGACTGCGGTGAACATGAATTGCGATGTGGCCAAAGATCCTTGTGAAAAAAATCCTTAAGATTGACGGTAGTTGTGAAATTGATTGCAGTGAATCGGTTATTGAATTGGTAGTTTAGGACATGGACATGATCTCTAAAGTCATGTCACTTTAAACATAGCCAATGAAAATATATGGTAGATAATTTCCTGTTTGAGTAGTTGGATGGTGGACGACTAGGTGAGAGCATACTGACCCATTCCTAGATATTAGCTCATTTTCAATTTTCTTTTTTCCTCTTATATCACAGGTGTCCCATGAATTTGCAATCAACTTTAATCCCACCAACCCGTTCTGTTCAGGTATATTCACACACATATTTTCAATTTGTCATTTTTGACTGTAGCATCTATACAGAAGACTCACGGATGGATGATTTGTTAAATGTAGCTTTATTGAGAGTGTTTTGCGCGTTTGCAGGTGTGGAGGGAATCGTTCAGGCTTACTCCAACTGCCTGCCTCACATCCGCTTCTATGGACCCACCAACTTCGCCCCCATCATCAACCACGTGGCCCGCTTTGCCACCCAAGCCCTTCAACAGGACACTGCAGCTGTAAGTATTTCCAAAACAAATTACGAAGCAGCTGCATACTTTACAACAAATCTTCCCAGAATTCCTTTCGTTTAATTATAATTCAGGCTTGCGTTGATTTTCGTGCCTTGCTATGATGTAGGTTCACTTCCCGAAGAACGCTGATCAAGTTGCTTAGCATAAAAAAGCAGTGCCCGTCAAGTGCATGCCAATGTAAATCTCTCAGCTGAGAAGACTGCATGCTCCAAACTCTTTCTGTTCGGCAAGTTTAGTTTAACATCTATACTTAAAAACTATTAGCTTATTTGGATTGTATGGTCAGGTAAATCGATGGATTACTTTCTGAATTTAATGTTTGCCATCCTTCGACTGTCATGTGTAAAGTACTGGAGGTCCATGGAAATAAAAGCATCTGTTAAATGCCTTCAGTGTTAATGTAATTGACGGTTTCTTGCATGTTTTATGTCAGCAGTGCCTCGTTTTGCTATTTAACAATTAGTGGCTTCCCATGAACATAGAGCCTGTGTTTATGTGTGTGTGCGCCTGCGGTGTCAGAGCAATTCTGGACAACGAGTCTCCATATAAAAGCCTCATTAGTCTTTTCGCATCCTATTACTCAGCTGCAAAAGCACTCTCAGTCTGTAAGACTAAATGACTGAAACCACATCGGCTCCACACCCACTTCACACAAATCCCTCCAGAACTCCCTTCCCTCTGCTCGGAGAGGAACAGTGCTCCACTGTGTTCTCTCTCTAACTGGAAAACCGTGTAAGCTCCTTAGATAGAACATTCCAGAAAGGTATATCCGGACAGGTCTTCCTTTTCAGTGTTGGGTGTAACTAGTTACTAAGTAATTAATTACTGTAATTTAATTACTTTCCCCTTGAAAAGTAAAGTAAGGGATTACTTTTATTTTTCTGTAATTTAATTACAGTTACTTCTTATGTAATTAAACTAAATACTTTGTGTAATATATGTGTGTGCAATAGTGGAATTGACATCAAAATTCAGAGTCTAACTTTAAAATCTGTGCGTTAATGTATAATTCTCACATTTGTAATACTTTGGTCAGAGTACTTTATGTAGTTTAATATTATTTATTTGAATGAATTAAAAGAGCCGTTTCATGCCTATCCTTGAATCACTTAACTAATCTATAGTTATAGAAAGGCTATAGAAAGTACTTAGTAATAAGTAACTAAATACTTTTTGGAGAGAGTAATTTGTACAGTAATCTAATTACACTATTGAATATGTAATTAGTAACTAGTAATTTATTACTTTTTCAGAGTAACTTACCCAACACTGTTCCATTTCCACAACAAGACCACATGTCTGTTCCCACAGTTTAACTCACTCTGTTAATCTCCTGTGAACATGTGTGTCATTTGCTTTTAAAAGGGGAGGTATGTTATTCAATCTATAACCTTGTGTGTAGTCATTCAGTATCCAAATATTCTATACACGTCTTCCAAAGCTACAGGACAGCTTTGTGCCGGTACATTTTTTTGGTGAACTGTTCCTTTAAGAGGTCAGTCATGTTGTTTTGCTGGGGTGTACACAGACGTGCGGTTGTCTAATAGATACCAGCACTGACCCTTGCGCAGCAGAGTCTAATTGCTCGGTAGGACACTGGGAAAATGTGCCTCTGGTTGTTAGTTCAAAGTCTGCCGAGGGCCTTTGAACGGCGCACTGCAGCGCTCACAATTTCTCCTGCTCTTATTATCAGCCCTGTGGAAAACAGCCATTAAAATCTCTTTTCAATTATAGCTATTTATAGAAGCTGATTCAGCGAACAAATGTTCCCTTTTTTGCAGTTGTTCAGGGGTTAGTGACTAATGAGGCTGTGCCCTCAGGTTTGCTCTGCGTACAGGCCATCCACATAGGCTAGCTTCAGAGGAGAATGGGAACTGAGTAACGTTTGTTTGTTTTGGGGGAGCTGGGCTGTACACAATGCAAGACGTCATACTGCTGAATAGCTGGATAATCATTATTGCACACTCCGGTGCATAGAGTTGGGTTTAGGTAGAGAATTCAGAGGGAGAGAAAAGCTTAAGAGGATGTGATCGCATTTTTGTTTACCTTTACATTTGTTATTTACATAAAAGAACTAAAATAACTGAAACTAAAGAACTAAACTGAAAGTGTACAAACTCACTAGGGATACTTTATCCAGGGCCGTCACAATATGAAATTTCCACTACATAGGTATAATGGCCAAAATAATGAACAATTTCAATATTATCTAAATATCTATTTGAAATATTTGAAATATGCTAACAGTTAAATTCTTCTTTAGTTTCCTGTTTTTTTGGCCAAAAAGTGTTTTTTTTACCATTGTGCCTCTTAAATCAAAATGTTGCCAAAATGAATGCAACGCCACCGCCAACTATGTTGAAGTGTCAACAGATACGGGTCGTGAATTATTTACAACTATGTGTATAGTATTATCATGATATCAAGACTCACGATTAATACTGTGGTTATTATAAATACCGGTATATTGTGACACCCCTACTGCACCCCATATTACATTTTTCACTTAAAGAATTTTTTATATAACATTGTGAAAATTGTATTCAGTATTTGTACAATAATTAGATTCTAATGAAAATGCTTTGTTGAGATTAGTAAATAATTGTAACAATAATAGGCAAAAAATTAAATGTTTAGACACATTACGGGAATGAGAAGTTTGCGGTAATCAGAACGGCATGAGATATGTACCTAATTTTCTTTAAAATGATTTCCCAAAAGTTCTTCAAAAGGCTTTCATTTCTTTAAAGGTCCAATGTGTAATTTTTTGGAGGATGTATTGACAGAAATACAATATAATATACATAACTATGTCTTCAGAGGTGTATAAAGAGCTTACACAATGAAGCGTTGTGTTTTTATTAAGAATTTACCTAAGAATGAGCTATTTCTATCTACATACACCGCGGGTCCCCTTGCATATAATTCGACATGTTCTGTCAGCCACCATAGTGTTTCGACCGACAGGGGTGGAGTGAGTGGTTGGTTGCAATTCGCAACCTTGCCGCTAGATTTCACTGACTGGACCTTTAAGCAAATAATACTTATATTAAAAAAATTTTCATTTGTAATAATAATTCCATAATTTAGTTTTTATAGGGTTAAATGTTTTAGAAATGTGTACACACAGCTGATCTTCTAATGACACTACTTTTTAAAATGTCAAAATAGATGGACACTAAACCATATATTTTATTAGTAGATACAGTCAGTCCTGATGCTCATTGAAAACATCGTGCCACATCACAGCTATGCTATAACCTGTCTGGAAGAGTGCAGGAATTTTCTTTGGTGGCCTCTCATGAGCTAAATGCAGTGTTTCGCTCGCACTTCATGACAAACACTTAGTCTGGTAGGAAAACTTAATAGTTAGTTATTATTTAACCTCCTTTAGAAGAGGCTAGAATGCTTTCTATCCTTAATTGCACCCTGTCACCTCTAAAAGATAAAAATGGGTAGTGAAGAGAGAATGACAGAGCCTTAATCCAGTAAGAAGAAGATTGTGCTGTGGTTATGTTCTATTTTGGTGAAAGGTTTTAACAGTGGTTTGTGAACTCCTCAAGTGTTTCAATCCATAGTCAATATTTGTAACCGCTACTGGGACTAAATGGAAATATTTTTGACATATTTATGCACATCATTTAAAAGCAGGGAAAGGTTTTCAGATGACTTACCAATGAACACTTGCATTATGAGTGTAAGCGTTTTGTTTTGAGGATCACATCAACTGCGTCTGTGAATATTCAGGTTAACTTTATATGTGTCCCTGCACTAGTTAGCGAGACACTAATGAGCCGGTCACGAGCACATCAAAAAGCCCAGACTTCAGGGGTCTCAGCGGGGGTGGGGGCGATGTCATACACACTCAACTGTTTGTGGATGGGTACGGCAGGAAGTCCAGATGCTGAATGTCCAGACAGTGTCTTTGTAAAGGTTACAGAATCCACCTGCATTTTTGTCATACTTTGACAATTTTCTTTGAGCAATTTTTCTCTGCTATTTCTTTTTTCTATAAGTATTAATGTCTCATATATATTTTTCCAAAATTCCAACTAATTATTGTTGACATGCTGTAGGAATACAGAGCTATACAGTTTGTTTGCACTGCTCAGATAATTTGGGTTTACAGCATCTTTCGGGAAGTGCTCTGACTTTTGATCTCTGTATCAGTTTATTTTGTATATAGGTTATTTTATGTGTGTTATTTCGCACGGTTACTGGTTGGACATCCTGTTCGTTTTGTTTAGCCGTGTGTTTATTTAGGAAGGTTAAACCGGTGCTCGCAGGAAGAGTTGCCCACAGTGTCTCAGCGATACAGTATGGCGTTAAGGGCAGGGGGCACGGTTTTGTTCCTCATCTGATTCCATTCCGCATGACTGTACTTCCCATTTCGGTCGTAATAGCTAAATAAAAAAGATTGAACAGCCTTGACATTGTTTTCCACTGCTTGCATTGCCGTCTTTCTAATATTCAATGACCTACATTTAACAAATGAAAACAAAGATATTTTGAGTGGTAGTTTCTTGTATAAATATCAACACAATGTCAGGTTGCTATGTGGTTGCTAAGGTGAGAGGTTTTTTCATTTCTATGGTGTTGCTATAGGGGGTTCTTCATTTATGTTCACAGCACGGTGCAAAACAAGTTTTCCACTTACGGTTTAAAAGATCCACACTTTAAGGATTTGAAATTAATCCCTAACTGTAAGTACGAGCAATAGTAATTATGATGCTTGCTTAGGCAAACCCCTCTAATAAGCCACGGGCTGCATAAGCAATAAAGGGAGCAAGGTAAATTTCATTATGCAGTGCTGTTTAGAGACATATGACTCAAACATTAGTCCGCAAGAGCAAGATAAACACGTTCCATGAAAAAGGAGTTTTACATCACATCACCTGCTTATTTAAGGGATTTAGGCTGGAAAACCAACTGGCTGACCAGCAAAACTGCTTGAAGCTTTATGATGTTTTTTTGTTTTGCAGAGGTGGCAAATCATTTTAGGTAAAATTGTAATTACACTTTGCATGTGTGCAGCACGATGAAGTCTTTAAGTACTGCATAGACTATGAAGCAAAGCTAAATTATAACAGGAAAGAGAGGAACTGCACCATGCTAAGTGTTAAGGAGCCGTGGCGGAGAGCAGGAGGGGGTCTTGACAGCATAAATCCCCTCAGCACACTTTCTCTCTCGCTGTCTGTTTGTGTCTTGTGGGGGGAGGGCACCGTGGCAAATTTCAGCACATTTTGTCATTAAATCTTTAATCAACCATCATAGTTGTGGCTAGATTAAACATCCCATTAGTGGTTCTTGCTGAAGCACATCACTATTACTGTTGGTTACATTTGAGGGTTTTTCTAAAACTCAAATAGTGATGCTTTGATATCTCAAATCATTTGTTATTTTTATTTTTTTAGTAGAGGTGTGCTTTTGGATTTCATAGCGATTGGCTTTACGGTTGTGGTCTGATAAGAATCCCACTGCACTGATTTAAATTGATTTTGGGATTACTGAGCCCTTAAAGGGATAGTTCACCCTAAAATGAAAACGACCCCTGAAGTCTATCATCATTTACTCACCCTCAAATTGTCCCAAATCTGTATAAATTTCTTTGTTCTGTTGAACACAACGAAAGATATTTGAAAGAATGTTAGCAATTTTCAGTTCTGGAACATCATCCACTACCATAGTAGATTTTATTTCTTCTGTTGAACACAAAATTAGATTATGGACTCTTCTTCAATAAATAAAGAGATTCCGAATCCAGGCACTCTCATAGAAATGTGGCAATTTAAAAAGCCTTTATTTTCAGGGCTTAACTATTAATAATACCAACGCGTATTGGCCCTAGCAGGCCTTCATCAGGGTGTAAGACTGATATTTTGAAATAGATAGATATTTTAAATAGACAAAAATGTGACATTTTGAAAACAAACAGTTCTGGGGCACCTTTGACTAGCATTTTAATTTTTCTACTTTGGTAGTGGATGATCTCCCAGAACTGAAAATTGCTAACATTCTTCCAAATATCTTTCTCTGTGTTCATCAGAACAAATACATTTAAACAGATTAGGAACAACCTGAGGGTGAGTAAATCATTTCTGAATTTTTCATTTTTGGGTGACCTGTCCTTTAACTAGCTACCAGTATACAGTGTCATGAATAGTCGTGGCCTCTTTGTATTTGGGCCACCTAGCGACCACCCAACAACACCCTAGCAATCACCTGGCACATCCTAGCTACTGCACAGCAACATGCTGACAACCCCAGTCACATGTGTTCCTGCACAAGCTCTTTTCATTATATATCCCGTCTGTCTCTTCTGCAGCAATACTTCACACTACTAATTATTACTGATGGAGTGATCAGTGACATGGATGAGACACGTCACGCTATAGTCCAGGCTGCCAAGCTGCCAATGTCCATCATCATCATCGGGGTGGGTAATGCTGACTTTACGGCCATGGAGTTTCTGGATGGTGACAGCAGCGCGCTGCGATCTTACACGGGAGAGGAGGCGGTCCGAGACATTGTGCAGTTTGTCCCATTCAGAGACTTTCGCAATGTGAGTATGACTTTCTCTACACTTGCGAGTTAATGTAATCTTGGGTTATCTTGTTTTTAACATTGTTTATGCTTTATTGTTTAGCCAAGGTTTAATAATTAATCCGGATCTAATCCGTAAACCATTACCTAAATTTGGCTTCCAAGATTTGTAAAAAATTAAATAAGGAAGGTTAAAGACTATAACTTAGCGATAGTTTACTCAAAAAATACAAATTATATTATTTATTTACTTTCATGTGAATAAATCTGTATATGACTCTGACTTCTGGAACACAAAAGATATTTTGAGAAATGTCTCAGTGGTTTTGTGTCCATATAGAAATCAATGGGGGCCAGTGTTGTTTGGTTACCAACATTCAACAAAATATCTTCTTTTGAGTTCTGCCGAAGAAAGTCATACAGGTTTGCCATAACATGAGGATGAGTAAATGATGATTTTTACTGTGAAAGCCCCTATATATGGATTGGTCACAAAGTCAGGGGCCTTGTTGCATGAACTACACGAGTCTAGTCTTACAAGTTAATCTCATTTTTTTTCTTCAAGACTGGTCATAACTTCTTAAAGTCAGTTACATAGAAAGGTAGACAGTCTAATTGAAAACTGATTGGTCCTAAAAAAATTGCTAGTCAGTGCGACAAGTTGTTAAGACAGTCTTAATTTAGCAGCTAAGTTTATGCTACTGGCCCCAGGTCAAAAAGTCTTTGCTGCTCAGCTTTAAACTCTTAATATTATGGAGATCAATTGACCCAAAGGCTTCAGCTTCCACATATAATCAATATTGCTGTTGCCACAGACAGTTTCTTGTTGTTCTAAACTGAATTCGATCCTGGATCACGTATGTAAACAGAATTAGCAGTAGGAATGCGAGTGGGCGCTCTGTGGGCCATGTGATTTCCTCAACAGCAGGAGGGAGCGGACAGCACTCTTTAATTTGGGCTCCATTCAGAAGAAATTAAAATTCATTTAGCGTAGCTGAGAATATGGAGGGACGCGGTGCCAACATTCGCCACTAGATACGTCTGCCATTCCTTCGTTTTCATGAGATGGAAGTGGATTTAACAAGTCCTCACTGCCAACGTGTACTCGAATGTGCAAATTCAACGACGTTGATATGTTTTTGTTGTTCTCGCAGGCGCCGAAGGAAACTTTGGCCAAATCCGTATTGGCGGAGCTGCCTCAACAGGTCACACAGTATTTCAAACAGAGGAACCTGTCGCCTAGCAACACGAAGCTGGAATGAGCGCTCGAAGCCTGAAGTTCACAATGCATGTTGCCAAAACCTAACTGTTTACAAATCCCCCTTGACCGATTAAATGGACAAAGTGCATGTTTTTTCTTGTAAATAAATGTTTTTATTTATTGGTTTCTATATATATATATATATATATATGACAACACATCAGTCAAGATGCAATGGCTATTTGTATCTATCACAAAATAAGTTACATATGGCTGAATATAACTTTATACTACCGTGTTCTGTGTCTTAGAGTATCTTATGTTGTGATTTGTATTTAGTGATGGTGCCATGGTCAAGGTGGTGTTGTTGATTTCGTACAGTTTTATTGGTTGTTTGTTTTAGTCAGGTCAATAAATTCTATTTGTGAAAAGCACAACCGTGTGATACTTGCGTTGGAAACCTGAACTTTAGATCACATTACTGTGAAAACTGGGTATGTAATTATGGCAACTCGCTGTTTGCGAGTCAACAAAACGCCATCAAAGATTATCAAGATTCAACACAATATCAAGAGCTGTTTTGCACTGATTAACAAATTCAGCACCATTTGATTTATTAAATGAGAACACACACACGAGAAAGATCTTTATTTTCCAATCTCTCCTCACTGGTTATGTTCCAGTGAACTATCACACACAGTTTCATTTTTACACGACACAATTCATGAAAATTCCAGCATTTCTTTGCATTGCAGCATATTGTTTAAAAAAAAAAAGAACTCAAAGAAACTTAAAACTCAACCAACATATTGGAACATCTTCAAACAAGCACTGCCCATACAACGTCGGATTTGTCTTGTGATGATATCAGAAATATGCTCTAAATGTTTGGTGTAAGCAGTCTTCTTGATCCCCAGCTGTCAGTCATTCAGTGTCCCCTTGGCCATTAGCTGTGAAGAAGCCGCAGGGGTGGGTGAGTAGATGGGTAGGTGCGTCACCGGGTTAACTGCCAGATGTTTAAACTGTATGGAATGTAATAATATGAGGAGGATGGGGGAAAGTGTCATGTTTTGAGAGCACGAAACATCAACAACCACAATAGAAGTTAACTCTACAGAACCTTTAATAAACATCAAGCATATAACCAAACAGACTTTTCAAAATTTAAACACAGTATCAGAACATAAGAGATACGTAGTTAAAGAGCTAAATAAATAAGGTAATAAATTGTGCCCTACACCTCTGAGGAGGCAAGCGGGCAGAACCCGAGCCTTGGGCATCACAGGTGTTGAGAGAAAGTGATTGTTTGTGAATTTGCTCTGTCAGTGTGTCTATCTGAAGAGCCTGTTGCGCTTTGTGGTAGAGCCAATCTCGTCCACGCTACCTTCGCTATCGCTGCTGGATTCAGAGTCGCTGCTGCCCGAGTAAGCGCCGAGACCCGGGAGGATGCCCACGCATACAGCGGCAGAAGGCAGGTGGAGAACTCCCGAGCGGGTTATGTCTGTGCCGGGGGATTTGGGATCAACCGCCTCCTGCTCTGAGAACACAAAACAATAAACATATATAAAGCACGCGTACGCTCTATTTTTGTTCTTTAAAGTGATAGTTCACCAAAAAAATTGAATTTGTTTGTGAATTTGCAGAACACAGAAGATATTTTAAAGAATGTTGTTAACAGGCACGCATTGACTTGGTTTTGTGTCCATATAATACAATGAAAGTGAATGAGTGCAGGCACTGTTCGGTACCAACTTTCTTTAAAATATCTTCTTTTGCATACTGCTGAGGAAAGAAAGTTATACAGGTGAGAGAGTGAGTACATTTTCATTTTTGGGTGAACTATAACTTTAAGACTGCTATCAGTACAAATGATTTGTAAACTACTTCATCTTATTGAAGAATACATTTCACAAACAGTATCTATGGCATGCTTGTAAATAAACAATTTTGTCTAAAAAAACTCAACATTAAAGTCTAATGGGCAATTTCTGTGCTAATCTAGAACACTCCACAGATGCTGTGGAATAAGGCTTAACTTGTATTTAACCCTAAAATCCCTCCAGTTACACTTCTGAAATAGATCAAAGTTTTACACTGGCTCAACTTCTGGGATTTTCATGGTTCAGGACAAGATGTTATGCAAAACTTTTTGAGGTTTTTGAAAACTATGATATTCTGATACCGTTTTAAAGCACTTTGACTTAAGAGACTTGATAATAATCAAAAATGCATTAGATTACATAATTCATATGAGTATTCAATTTTGCCCACCTGTCTGACTGCCATTGCCAGCTACAGTCTCCTCTGCTTTCAGCTTTTTACTCCCCTCTGAGGACTGAGATGAACTGCAGGACAATCAAATACACAAAAAACAACAACAATGGGACTACCGGGAACCTTAGTTTTGTACTGGAATTACACAAGGCTGTTCTCACAAGAGACATTAAAAGGTTTTTTTAGCTCCATTAGTCCCAATATAAATGTTAATTACAATTGTTTTATAAACATCAAGAAGGGTCACAATGATTTTAGTTTCCAACTGCCCTGTTTTGGTACCTGCGCCGTTTGACTGCTCCAGCCAGCAGGTGGGCCTGAGATAGGTGACTGGTCCTGTGTTCTGATGGCTTGGGTCCTGCTTTTTTCTCTGGTTCCTTCTTGTGGCCCTCACCGCTCGCCAGCTTCTGCAGAGCGCTGTGACGCTTATCGGTTAAGAAAAAAACACTGACACACACCGGTGTAACTAAGCTGTGAAAGAAATCAAAGCAACAATTGACAACCTACTTTCCAGCACTGCGTTTTATAAATGCAGTTGCTTATATGCAAAAAACAAAAACAAATGATAGGACACACAATCCTAATCCAGCCGCTCAAAGCCATTGTCACCGCAGATATCAAACCTACTTCCTTTCTCTCAGCACTCTCAAATGGCCTAAAAAGGTGACACACTTACAAGTAAGACCAATTTGGTGCCTGCATGAGAGGCGAATTCAGTAGAATTAGGGCACATTAGTGTATTATGAGGCTGATAGCCGCTCTCAGCGGTGCTTTTAGATGCAGTTATCAATCCCAGGGAAAGGTTTTAGTTGCCACGACAACGCATCCTCCAACCTTCTATCTGCAAGCTTACCTGATTGGCAGAAGAGAAGGGGCACTGCTGATCGTGTTACTAGTTTCACAATGAAAAATCAATTGTATGGTATGAACAAAAGCATTGGGGTTCTATGCAACAAAACTGTGTTAATAATGTGTTACTCAGATGATCTTCATCCAATCATCAGCTTGTTCTGCACAGCTATTGAACTGTGTGCCTGAAGTATCACTAAAGTACAACAGTTTTCCAGTTGCAAAACAAAGTAAATTACTTGAAACTAAAAGCACACAGACAGGCAATTTTCCCGTTTCATCTCCCCCCCGTTTGCCATGTCTGCGTGACTTTCTGTTGAAACTCACAGCGTACCGGGCTCCCCCCGGGGCTGTCTTATTTGAGTGTATGTACACTAACAAGGTACAAGAACTCCACTTTACTTTTCACCGGCATCAGTGTGTTTGACAGCTGCGTCTTCCACTGCCGCCTTAACGAATGTGAGCGCGGAGACAGATTCGGGCGGAGAGCAAAACTGCCTGTCAATTTTTCAAGAGTTGGATGACAGTAAAATTGGGTGCGCCTTAAAAAGGATATCCTGTATTCCTTTATCTCCTGAGCGTCCTCATCCCGCCTGCGCTTCTCTATGAGACACTGCTGCCGCGACACCTCATCGAGAAAGCTGGTCTCATCTTCTTCCAGACCTTTAACCATGTTTTCTGTAGTGGACATGAACAGAATTGTTTGTATATATTGTGCATTTAGTGGGAACCCAAATGTCTTAGAATAATAGAAATTCTGGCTACATTTATCTATTCTAGTTTCTTGAAGAAATAGTGTACCCAGAAATCAGTTTCACTGCTTTTTGTTCAATACAATGAATTTCATGAATGACTTACAATCTGCGTAATCTCCAATCTCCTTTTGTTACACAGAAAAAAGCAAGACATGCGGGTTTGACACATGACACCATAATTGTTTGGTGAATTATCCTTTTAAGAATTTAGGATCCTTTAAAGATTATTTCTGAAAAAAACAAGACATTCAAAAACCATGAATGGAAGAGACTCTCAAGATTCATTCTGTTCCTGTTCTTCTTTATTAATCGGAGAAGTAAATATCAAATCCCAATTTATGCTCCCTGCAAATATGACCACCGTGATGGTTCTATAGCTATTCTATAGGCCCGTGGATTCAACAGCAATAGAAGTAGCAATGGTCGCTAGGGAGACTGAGAGTGGGCTTGTCACCAGGGATACGGAGACGAAGCAGAGATGCTAAGATCATGCCAGTCTCTCATCAGTAACCGCAAGAACAGACCTGCTCTTGATCTGCACCACTCCCATCTGTTCACACCCATAGACACCCACGGAAATGCTGAAACGCACACCGGCGCTTGTGCACGCACTCAGACACACGCTTGTGCGCAAGCAGTGACAGATTATTAACCCCAAAATGAGGTCACATCTAGACAGCAGAGGCAAGGCCCCCGAGACTCTGATGCGTGACATATGAGAGATCAGGGTTTGATAAAAAAGGGTTGAAGATGGGAGGGAATCATAAGCGCTTACTAAATTTGAACTGCTCCTCATATTCTTCCTGTTTCTTGTCTTTCTGCTCTTGTAGCCTCTCGTACAGAGATCGGGGGTCGTATTCTTCCTCCGGGACCTCTGTTATACAGCGAGAATAAACAGAATCAAAAGTTGGCACATGTATGCAAGAACAACTAATGTATGTCATTATGTTTATTTGTTTGGTTGCTGTTAGGCCAAGGCTGAGATCTTCTTACCCTCTGGGTCATCTGGTTTGCGGACCTTCTCCCATTCTTCCTGCCTCTTCTTTCTGTTCTCTTCTAGTTCAGATTCTGAAACAAACTTTTTGCCAAGATCCACACCATCTGCCATGGCAGAACCTACACAGCACAGTCATCAGAACACTACAGAGCACATGAAGACTTATGCTGTTTAAAACACGATGTTGCAGCACTATGTGTGTTTATCTACACTCACCGGATTGGTGTTAATTTGATGAGAATAAAAACTGTAGGCTGTTCATGAAGTCATCTGCAGTATATTCTGTTCAGATAGGAAAGAATACAATTTTGAGATAAGCAAAACATCCTCCATCAATGCATGCTAATAAAGAACTGCAATGACCAATGACTTTTCAACTGACAATGCAAACTGAATTTATGTACTATCCATTTTTTTTACAGGAATTCAAATCAATATAAGTCTTATGCCCCAAGGTTCTAGGATATTTTATACAGTGATTAACTTAAATTTCAAGCAATGTTAAAAAGCTCCACAACTTCTGTAAAAGATCAACACTCCCCCCTAGTGTTGGATTTGAGCAGTGAACACGATAACGGCACAGACTGACACACTTACCTGATTTAATGCAACCGAAACTTTAAAAAGCAGAAGCATCAAAAAATATATAATGCATATTTCATATTCATAACTGAAGCAAAACACACGGTTCTCACTTGAGATATACTGCAAAAGCGATATTTGTACAAATCAATTTAGTTAATCACATCAGTTTATCAACACTTTTACTGTCACAGTGGAGTCTGCATGGTAAGTGACACATACCAGAAAGCAGCGTAAGAAAACACCAAAACATTACAGACATACATACTACGTGTAATGCAACATCGGTGAAAAACGACAATGGCACCATACATCCATTTTATTGTGTATACATGCTAAGTCCACTGCAATAAGCAGTTTCAAACACACATTCTTAGTCAAATACTATAGTATTTGTCTAAAACAGCCGTATAGTTTTACGGATCTGAACTGAAGAGCATGCATGGCTATGATCGAACTCGCTGGGTGATCATACAAAACATATATTTATATAATAATCGCTAAAATATACACTATGTAACAAAAAAAAAGCTTGTATTGCATGTCAGACAAAAATGTAATTGGTCAAAGATCTAACGAAGAATAAATCACTCGACATGGAAACACGATCAGATATTTACCTAGTCCGGTCTCGTGTCTCTGTAAAAGACGTCCGTGTACAACGCCTGCTAATGGTACGTAGTTCCTAAGCAGAAAGGACTATGTGGAAATGTAGTTTTATAAGCCAATACGCTTAGGAAATTTTCACTTTCGATTTTACTCCGTGATATTTTAGTGTCAGTGAGCCAATTTCCATTATTATTGTAGCATTTCAAAATAAACGTGTTTATTTATTTCATATATGTATGTTGTTGCTTGCAGACAATTATTGAGATTTTCTATTGAACCAGCTAGTTGTATATACATTGTTAGCCTAGTAATCTATTTAGAATATAGTAAACGTTTCAATTTGTTATTGTATCAGTAACAAAGGCATGTACTCAGGCAGGTGAATTTTCCAAAAATATTCGCTATTCACACAAAAACGAAACGAAATAAAAACAAAACAGAAAAGGATGTGACAGATGTTTTTTATCACCATTATCAATCTGTGTAACACAATGAAATGATACGTTTTGGTGTATTTGACTGGTTGCTGGGAGGGGTCGAGTTCAGCATCATGTGCTGGAGAGAAATATCCGACGACGCGCACCCACTTACACAGATCTCTGATTGATTCTCCAGCTATCTAATAACATTATTCCTCATGCTTTTACTCTTCAACAAGCCTTCACCTTTCACTGCCTGCCTTGATCCGTTTGTATCTATGGATAAACACAATGCTGTTTATCGCAGGGGTTGCGTTTGCGAGTATGAATCATATGTCTGAGAAGTAGATCACACACTTCCCGTGTAGTCTTTGTGTTCGGCCTACAGTACCGCTGCATTTACCGACAACCCTCCGCTTTACCGGGTGAGTAAATTATCGGCTCTGGTGTATTTATATTGTTAGGCAATAAACCAGCGTGTTGATTAACGTGTCAGTTCACCTAAATATTTTCAACGACGTTTTATTCAGCTATTGGAAGGTGTTGCTAGTTATATTACTGCTAACGTTCATTTCTGACATGATGAAAGAGGATTTGTTCCACAACCTAACGAGCCTCCCGACTGGACAGGATTTGTGTATTATAGGCGTGTCGTTTTTCGCCAATTATTTTTGCACCATAAGCAAGGAAATATGTTGAAAACATTTAGGTTAATGACACTTTTGAGCTGAACGCGTTCGTTGTGCTATATGCTGCCTACGTAGGCGGCTCGGTAGAATTTGAGACCCATCCGGAGACTCAAGTTATTGACGCCAGTTTAGTGAAACTACAAATTGTGTAAACTTTCTGTTTATTGATTTTGTAAATTACAGTGATTGTGTTACAAGGTCAGTGTTCATGCACATGAGTGTTTGTGTTTATTTATTTATAAGTGTTGTTGAGAAGTTGTCTGCGCGCTAGCTGTTTAAGTTAGCCGCTGCTAACACTGACATCTTGCACGGGGAAGATTATTTGTGTAGTTAAAGTAACTGTGTACGACTTATTTAGTGCAATTTAACTATATTTTTGACTGGTTATTAGTAAGCTGGTCTTTAAAATGTGAGGTTTTAGATAGTAACAATGATTGTGTTGTACTAGATGTTTACAAACTTTATGCCTTAAAGCCAAACATTGTTTTGCTGGGCAGGACAGCAACACCAGGCTTTTGCCCAGGAGCAATCACTTTATTTTAACTCCTATAATAAGATTATAGCTCACAACCCTACCGTCTGTTTAAATTTTAGTCCTCTAATGCAATCTTGTGATAATCAGATCATAGGGTTTCATGATGGAAACATTTTTATTTTTTTCTTTATGCAGTGTCTTATTTTAGCTCTCCATAAAACTGTGTTGGATCTTTGAGCCTTTTATTTGTGTGTTTTTCACTTCCTGGTTTTTCTTCCCATATTGATGATAATTTGATAAGTGACTAATTAAATTTCCCTGCTTGTCTCATAGGAGTGAAAACCTCCCGGGCTGTAGGATGCATGTTGACAGCACCATCAGTTTTGTTTGTCTGCGTCTGGCTGCTGAGCGTCTGCAGTAGCACAATGACCGATGCGTCTACACGACTCGTACCGAGACACCCTCTAAAGTCCTTCCAATGATATGATAGTAGCTACCTGGATTGCATTCTGTGCCAGCAGGAGCCTCGTGCGGGTTCTACGACTGACCGTAGAACAGCTGCAGTCAGTGCAGTTTTGGCCCAGCCTCTCGTCCAGCGGAGCCATGGGGAACAGCTGTGTGTGCAGAGAGGACAGTGACGTGGAGGAGGGATCGGCCCCTCGCAGGCAGCTCAGGCGAGTGGATAACTCCATATCCGAATCCCAGGAGGCAAGAGGCAGCCGGCCCAGGGACCCGGTCCGACCGCCCAGACGAGGTCGAGGGCCGCATGAACCACGTCGGAAAAAACAAAACGTGGATGGATTGGTACTGGACACGCTGGCTGTTATCAGGACTCTTGTTGACAAGTGAGTGGAACTTGGAGATGCACTCCATATGTGATTTGATGTTAATTCTGTGTGGGAACACATCATGAACGTCATATCACTTTAATTTCCCATTTGGTTGAGTGTCAGCAATAAAATCTCTACTTCTGTGACTAAATGCATTAGGTGCTTGCGAAGTCAAAATCCATTTGCTTGTCATTTTTGTTGTCAAAGTCACGATTGTTTACCGCACTGATGCCACACCCATTTCCAGGCCCTTTACTTCTACAAAATGCATCTTTATATTTGCAGATGGAGAGTTGATCTACGGGCCTGTCTAAGCTCTTTAATGAGCGTGGCATTATTTATTTATTCATTTATTCATTCATTCATTCGCACAGCAGTACATTTAATCTTAATGTATTGCCTAAGACGGCAGCTTGATATACCAGAAGAACACTTCATGTTTCTTTAAACATTTTGGCTTGATATCAGAGCCGCCAGTAACTCTTCCTCCTGTTCTTACACCTTCCCACTCAGCCACCGGCCTACAGCTATCAAATGATGGCCGTTCACTTCGTCCACATTAGAGCTTGTTTTATCTGCCCGTCATATTCATTGGCTCAGACCGTAGTGATCCCACTGATTTATTTGCATGTCAGGTGACAGCTCTGTTAAAGGAGTCATATGATACGGCTAAAACCAATATTACCACTTGTTTTAGATGTAATTCAATGTGTATACACGATTTAAGGTTAAAAAATGCTGTATTTTCCACACACTGTGCATGTTTGTATCTCCTCTTTGCCCCACCTCTCTGAAACGCATGGATTTTTTACAAAGCTCATCGCTCTGAAAAGCGAGGTGTGCTATGATTGGCCAGTTAACCAGAGTGTTGTGATTGGTCGAATACTGCAAGTGTGTGATGGAAATGTAACGCCTCTTACCATATTTGGAACATCAGGTTCCAAAGCAATTGTACTGACAGGTACGCCCACCTTACTTGCGTTTACATTTGGGCGGTCTTGGTCACGGCATACCACGAAATGACGTAGATTTGTGGGGGTGTGGTTACATGAGGTGTTTCAGGCAGGTCTGGGTGAGCATTCGCTTTTAGATAGAATGCATCTTTTGTTCCGATACTTAAATTTGTGCAATTTTATGTGTCTAATACATGCATGGGCAACTTATAACACACCAAAGACACAGAAAAACACGTATTCGCGCCATATGACCCCTTTAAAGGAATACTTCACCCAAAAATTCTGTCATCATTTACTCACCTTCCAGTTGTTCCAAATCTGTATAAATTTATTTGTTCTGATGAACACTGACAAAGATATTTGGAAGAATGCTTATATGCAGACAGATTTTGCCCCCCATTGACTCCCATGTGTTCTGTTGAACACAAAAGAAGACATTTTGAAGAATGCACTAGGATGGCACTTTTGACTACCATTTGTATTTTTTCCTACTAAAAATCTGTCTGGTTATAAGCATTCTCCCAAATATTTTTCTCTGTGCTCTCTGATGACAGAATTTTTATGTTTTTATAAGTGTCCCTTTAAGGCCTGGCCTGCTATATTCTCTTGAATTTTTTAGTTGTTTGTGGAAGTTTTTTTTTTAAACTGCATTTTTAGGAAAAGGTATTTTGTTCTTTTCAGGATTAAAGTGTTTCTTTCTTTATTGTCTGATTTAAAGGTAAATATTTCAAAGACACAAGGGGGAGTGTCAGCCTTTTATTCTTTCTTTCTTTTGTTTGAAAATGGATTATGTGTTGTTTGTGCAACCACATCCTTTGACAGCTTTTGCTTCACATGTGTACACCTGTAGCTCAGGCAGGTTGATAAACTGCATGAATACTGCAACATTTTTCATTAAATGAAAAAAAGAGTATTTTATTGTGGTTTAACAATACTTAGTGCTGCTCACCATTTTTCATTTAATGGAAAGAGTATTTAATCTTTGCATTACTATGTAATGTTACATTTTCCTAAGTCATCTTTTTATTATTTCATGTTTGATCCTTCAGTTTTCACCTTTCTTTGATTGTTTTTTTTTGTACTTGTAAGGGCTCAAAAACATTGCCAGGAAGTAGGGCTGCCAAATATGGAAATGGTAGAAATATGGCCAATGTGCATACCTCAATTATTTTCAATAACTGAATAATTTGAATACTTCACATATTGTTTGTCAAAGTTTTAAAGCAGAGAGACTGGTGTGCGTCGTGAATGTTAGTGCCTGCGTGTGCACAAGTGCATGCGTGTGCTCTGATGTGTGGAAGACGGTCAACAAGGTCAAACTTATGCAAGTTTCAGTTTTTAAGTATATTTTCATATTGATCAAATTGATTTTACAAACTTAAAGAATTATCATATAGCACAGTGGTTCTCAACCAAGCTTTTTCATTGAAAGGCCCCCATTTGTGGCCCCCCAGGACTTATAACCTTAAACTAAGAAATTTAATTAAACCAAAAACATATTAAGTTATACAATGCTGAATTCTTTTCGTTGGTGGTCTTATTTTTCTGATGTTTGATAGCATAAAATCTATGAAAAATTTCTATATTTCATAAAATGCCACAAAATCTGTGGTCCCCATGAATCCATTTTGGGGGCCCCCAGTTTGGGAACCACTGATATAGCATATTATATTACTTAGTAATTTATAAAGTACCTCAGAGATGACATATTTTTGTAGGCCAACCCGAAAGTTAGCGCCACACTGGTTCCCTGGTCCGAAAGCCTATGCATTTTTCCCATAGACTTTTGGAAGAACGCAAAAACATAAGATCAGTGAAAGGTTTATGATAGTTACATGTTTTTTTGTCTATCAAGATAATCTTTACAAATTAACACAACAATTGTTAATTTTGGAGCCTAAATACAATCTCCAGAAGTAAAAATCAAACGCGAGGTTATAAACAGACTACACTACGGTCGCTCGATATCAACGTCACCACCACCAAGCACCGACAACTTTTTCAAACTTTATTAAAAACATGTTCTCCGGTGAGTTATTAGAATGTATCCCCATTCACGTTTTTAAAGATGGAACCGGAAGTGCTAAAATCCTAACTCGCTTCCGGGTATGGCATACAAACATACGTCATCTCTGCGATAATCTATTGTGCAGCCCTAACAGGAAGTTATGACAAATATGTTAATAATAATACCTGAAACTCACAAACACACCTGCTGCCTTATCTTTTATTACGTCCATTAGAGAAATATGTGCTGTGCCGAGTCAAAGCGTGGAAACTATAAAATAGTCTGATGTGACCTTTACACCAGTCACACAGCAGTCAGACACCATGGCTGCGGGCATTGAACATCTCTCTCTTTCTCAACCACCCTAGCCGCCTGTTCCTTCGCCTCATCTGCTTTTTGAAAACATAACCCATATTGCCCACGGGCCCCTGATTTATACTGACAAATGAACCACATCAATGACACTCTGCAGAGTCGAGGAGAATTTATTGTCCCTCACTAAACGTCTCTCGTGGTGTTTTGATGTGCCGGGCTTTCTCCAGGAGTGTCCCGGGGGAGTTTGCTATCGCTGCTTAGATTTACTGTTGCGGTTCCAGCCTGCAAAATAGATGCATAGAGCCTGCAGCCAAAGCAGCAGCGGTAGTCTGGCCTGCCTGCCCTTCAATAGCAATCCGTCATGTGTCGTACTATCGCCCATTATACCATTAGGCTTTCATAACTAATGCTTGAGCCAAGGACTAAATCAGATGCTTACCCAAACACACACACGCACGTGCCCAGGGAATGAGACACAGAAGCAAACATTTGTTTACTAGGTTGCTCTACTTCTGTTGGCATTTCCATTAAGATCATGTGTTTTTTTTGTGTTTCAGTGACCAAGAGCCGCCGTACTCCATGATCACATTACACGAGATGGCCGAGACGGGTGAGTGAAGTCGGCGCTGCATGGGGGTCAACTACTATTTTTTCTATTAGAGAAACAAGTGCAGCTGGTTGTCACCCCCTGGCTACCGATTAACTTATTAGAATGTTAATCTAAGAGTGGAAGCTCTGTAAGCTCTGCGAGTATTACTGAACGCTGCTTTTGAAGTTTGGTTCGAACCCCGTGCCACCATTGTCATGGCTCAGTTCTGCGGCGGCAGATGAAATGTGTGGGTCACAGCTCAGCTTCAGGCTTTAAAGTCTCTCGGAGCCTCATGCTGGAACAAACACCATGGGTATATGTTTGTTTTTTTCCGTGTGTATGTTCTTGTAAGCTGTGCTGTGTTTTTATGGTACACAGTGCTCTGCTGTTTGTGTGCATACTGACTTTGCATGCTAATTTACTTTTAATTTACTTACTTACTTTACTTACTTACTTTATTTGTACTGTACAGTATATTATCTGCAACGCACGTGTACGTACTGACGTGGTTTTGGAGGTTGTTTGGATCTGCGTGCCGTCCGCTCGGATCAGGGGTTAAAATTTCGCCAGGTCATGTGTGGGTCGCCAGTCTGATTCTCTCTGCTGTTGATTTTATTTATACGTGCATCTGTTGCTCCGAGCTGAGCCTGCATGTTGTGCTGTGAGACTCTGTGGCGTCAGGTGGCTTCATACTGGAGTAAACAGGTGGAAACACTGCTCTGGGCTTTAAGACTCGTGTCACAACCCCTGAAGGGATTACAGACCTGTTTTTACATCGTTTCTGTGCTAGAGCTATATTTTAGAGGCAAGTTAAGGGTTGGTCAGCTAGGTTTAAGTTTGATGAAATTAGGGTGATTTATTAACGGCTTCAAGTACTCAAACATTGGAGGGCTGTTCATTGATTAATCACGATTAATTAGGGATGTAACGATTCACCGTGAGCCGGTTGAAAATCGGTTATAATGAGTGACGATTCAATTCGGTTGAGGCTTGAACTGAATCGCAATACATTCTTTGAACAGCAGGGGCCGCTATTTTCACTGCAAACCTAAACGTGGATGCTGATATTTCTTAAATGCAAAAAAAATCCAAGAAAAGCACAGACAGTATTAGTTTGTTTATATTAAAGAGACTTTTTCTATTATTAATTTGTTATAAAATCGCAGTTTACATTTGTTATTTGAAATAAAACATTATTTTATTATGCAAAGAAACGTAAAGCATTTAAGAAATAATGCAAGGGAAGTTGTTCATTTCTAATTTGTTTCAACTCATTTTTTAAAAATAAATCGTGAGTAAATCGTGAATAAATCGCATCGTGAGATCAGAATCGTGAATCGCATCGCATCGTGAGCTGAGTGAATCGTTACATCCCTACGATTAATCACATCCAGAATTTGTGCTTATAATAATATACCGTATGTCTGTGCACTGTGCATATTTGTTTTGTATTTCTAAACTTAGAAAATATTTGCGTGTATATATTCATATTTATCAATTATTTAAATTATATGTCTAAACATTTATTCATTTTTATATTTTTCTATATATACGTGTATGTGTTTATAAATACAAAAATAATACAAAAAAACTGTGCACAGACATAAATTATTATTATAAACGCAAACTTTTTTTCTGTATGCAGGGCTTGACATTAAGCACTGTCATGTGGTGGTTTTTTCACTTGTCATTTACTTGTCCGAGTACAAATATTACTTGTCCGAAGATAAAAATAGATATTTCATTTGAAGTGTCAATATAATTGTTTCGTATCCTGATTGGTCAAGTTTGCTTATAAGCGTTTTACATAAGTGTCCGCTGCAGCCATCCACATTTGTTAACACTCTCCATGATTGCTATAGAACAAAGGCAAGCAGTAATTATTGTTAGTGTCAGGGCTGTACCTTAACTTTTTTTGCACATAGCACTGGTGCTACAGATGTTTTTGTAGCACAGGCCAAACAGTTGTAGCACAAGTATAAAACGTCTGTTGTCATCATTAAAAAAATATGCAAGTGCAGTTCATTCCATGAATAGGCAGGTAACTAACAGATGACATGAATGTTACATACAGATGGATAAATTAGGGCCATATACTTTTTTTATTAGTTCTGTGTATTTCATTTTTTTAGAGGTATATTTGTCCACATAGATTACTGTAGTATACTATAGTGTTATTTACTATAGTAAACTGCAGTGAAATTCCTAGATACTGCCTTTGAACCTTACTATAGTATACTACGCAGTTACTACCGTTTATTAATTTACTAAAAGGTACTACAGTTTCCTTTAGCAAATACTACAGTATTTTTTTGTCTGAGTGTTCAAGTTACGGGACTTTTATTCTGACGGGTCGTCGGGAAGATGCTTGAGTTTTAGTGTGCTTGACGATAGCTTCACTCAAACGGTAAAATCAAATGCTCGTAAAATAAACTTTCAGAGAAACTCTGGAGATTAAGTTTATGTTTTTATATGCTCATACAGTGCAGACGCAGACAAATCCTCGACCATCACTCGTGTAGTATGTTAATCTGTGCACCTCATTCACGCAGACATGCAGAACAGCCAGACGACATATTTAAATAACAGGATTCTGCATCTGCATATAGTAGGGATGTAACGATTCACCGTGAGCCGGTTGAAAATCGGTTATAATGAGTGACGATTCAAATCGGTTGAGGTGTGAACTGAATCGCAATACATTTTTTGAACAGCAGGGGCTGCTATTTTCACTGCAAATCTAAACGTGGACATGCTGATATTTCTTAAATGCAAAAAAATCCAAGAAAAGCTCAGACAGTATTAGTTTGTTTATATTAAAGAGACTTTTTCTATTATTAATTTGTTATAAAATTGCAGTTTAGTTTTTTTATTTGAAATAAAACATTATTTTATTATACAAAGAAACGTGAAGCATTTAAGAAATAATGCAAGGGAAGTTGTTCATTTCTAATTTTGTTTCAACTCATTTTGTAAAAATAAATCATGAGTAAATCGTGAATAAATCGCATCGTGAGATCAGAATCGTGACTCGCATCGCATCGTGAGCTGAGTGAATCGTTACACCCCTAGCATATAGTTATATGGACTCAATGCGGTGCGCCATTGATTATTGTCACACACAAACAAGCACAACCACGACAAAGACAATTCACACAAACACGCAGCTCTGTCTTATGCACCTATTCTTATTATTCCCCTTAGCACTGCTATTATTATAATTCTTTTTCAAGTTACTTGTCCGTTCGGGCAAGTAAAATTCTCTCTCACTTGCCCATACAAAACAGTCACTTGTCCCATTAACAAGCGTTAATGTCGAGCCCTGCTGTATGCGATTAATCACGATTAATTGTTGAACAGCCCTCACGTTATACGAGAGCAACGTTGGTCTTTACTTCGAATTGATCGATGTTTGGTCTTTTTGGGAAAACTGCTAATTCATAAAGTGGTAGCTCATTCTTGCCACTTTTCATGTATTTTAATGTGAATATTGATTAAGTGATGTGTAAAAATAAATGTATCATTTATTATATAGCTCATTTGTTAAGTGGCAACATACATAATATTGGCATTTTATATTCTTACATTGGCCAGCCTGTTCCTGAAATGTCAGCGTTGGTCTTCAGAAAACCCATATTATTCGACCAATAATTTTCAGCTTCTGAATGCAATGTTATCATAGCACTGTTTGCTATAAGAAAATAAATAAAATCTCTTATACAAAAAAAAGAATGTTTGTATTTCTCTGACCTCTTTTGTCTCTCTGTTTTCCACCAATAGATGATGGCTGGTTGGAAGTGGTCCAGTCTTTAATTCGGGTAATTCCTCTAGATGACCCATTGGGTCCGGCTGTAATAACCCTGCTGCTGGATGAATGCCCTTTGCCCACCAAAGTGAGTTCATATATACAGTACATATATATGCACACTATGGGCAACATATTTACCAGCTTCATTTTTCATTACGGATGCTAATGCACCTCTACAATATTTATGCTATCCCTTTGCATATGGGATCTCAGACCTTTCTTTTCTATATAAAAGACAAGCCTTATGTCTTTCTTTGGCTTACATCAGCAGACACTTCATGTCTCACCATGTTTTCTTTTCCTATTTTTTGTTGACACTCAGGTTAAAACTGTTTATTCTTGTTTTCATTACTACCTCCTGTATATGTCTAGAGTAGTGTTAACCAGCCAATGGCTCTTCAGCAAGAAGCCTAGTTGACCTCACAAAGTTTTCAAAAATGGGCATCATTTGGTTTTTGTCATTGATTGTTTATTGGTTTGTTTATCTTCTAAGGATGCTTTGCAGAAGTTGTCGGACATGTTGAATCTAAGTGCCGCTGTTGCCCGTCAGGATGCCCTCATCCCTGCCAAACACCGTAACACCACAGCAGTGCTAGGCTGCCTGGCTGAGAAACTGGCTGGTGAGAAACGCACACATACAAAACTACAAGGCTTACATGCAGAATTGGTCACGGAGGTGTCCGGATAATTAGAGGAGATGCATCCATATAAAACCCTGCCAACCAGTTTTCAGAGTTTCGTGAAATGAATACGAGATCCGTTGCATCTTGCTTGACCTCTTTTGTGCTAGCATTCTCCGAAGAGCTGAGTTTGCATAATGCGAGCTGCAGACCTGTCATGCCCCAGCATGCTGCAGTCTCCCTTAGAGGTCTGTGATATGACGGCTTTGCTGAGCCTGCAGCACAAACACACAGAGTTCACCCAGGGTTACCTACAGTCACTTTTTGCCCAGTTCTTTGAAGATACATGCTAGATCAACTCATTGTCCAAAATCTTTGAATGTGGATTACTTGATTTTTGAGTTCTGACTCTTCTGGTTACAGGTCCAGCAAGCATCGCTCTTCTCAGCCCTGGAACTCTGGAGTACCTGCTTGAGAGTTTGGTAAGAACATTACGCCCTACGGACTTTATGCGCTACTGTACACACCCTATTTCACAACATATTTTTACAAACCCTGAACATTTTTAGAAACAATGCATGATGCCGCAACAGGTTATTTATAATAAAACTGGAGGAAGTATGTTAATAAAAATAAGATAGTTATGTAGAATATGACCCCTTTAAAGTTTTGCTGGCCTGTCTTGTTTTACAATTTAATGATCAGCGTTACAAAACTTAATGATCAACTTAACCACACCCTCCTTATGTTGTAGTTCATAATGAAGTTGTTGTAATTCTGTCTTTATCAATAATATTGTGGTGTTACTGTTTCCAGAGCTCTGAGGCCCACCCCACTGTCATGCTGTTCGCTCTCATCGCATTAGAGAAATTCTCTCAAACCAGTAGGTTTGACTCCTTGCCTTTTGATGCTCTGTGGAATATGTTACGAAATTTAAACCGAAACGATTACATTTTAATAGGAGCTTGTTTTTGTTTTAGGCGAGAACAAGCTTACAGTATCAGAGTCGTGTATCAGTGATCGCCTCTCTGTTTTGGAATGCTGGGCCGATCATCCAGACTATCTAAAGCGTCAAGTCGGCTTCTGCGCTCAGTGGAGCCTGGATAACCTCTGTGAGTAACCTTGACTGCAGTGGTGCACATCTCTCTTTTACAGAAACAAAATCAATCAGGAATTCTGTAGTTTTGTAGCTAAGGCTATTTAAATGAAGTGACCATTTCATTCAAAGGTTCGCATTTAGTGTGTCTCATTCAGAATTCACGCTTTTCTCTGTAGTCATTAAAGAGGGCCGCCAGTTCACCTATGAGAAGGTCAACTTGAGCAATATCAACGCCATGCTAAACAGTAATGATGTCAGCGAGTATCTTAAGATCTCTCCTACTGGACTGGAGGTAAGAGACAAACTGCTTATTGATTACCTCCATGCGTAATCTACAAAAGTTTTTCTCAGGTAAAACCTGGAATTCAATGGGTTGGATTTAAAAGGAGCAAATGGATTTAATAGAATTGAAAGAATTGTACTCTTGAATAGTACATTCTTGCTGGTATCTGAAGGACATTGAAAACGTATGTGCACACAGGACATAATGGATGTGTAGTGTGAATGATGGCTGTTTGGATTCTGTAGAAATCTTGTTGCTGAATTCTGTGGGTGCAGATTCTGTGTGGGCCAGCTGATGATTCAGAGGAACAGCTTCCACGAGGACACAATATCCCACAAAAAATAAACAATATTTCTTCACACTTCAGTAAATGGTTGAAATATCACTGCTATTCTTGGAAAGTACTAATCGTGCACTAGATTTTTCCAGCAATGTGCAAAGTAGAGACATTTCTAGTTCTAGGCATGTCAAAAAATAGTACCAAGTTGATAAAAAAACCTTTTTCTAGTATCTATACAATTATGTACCAAAGTACCAAATTAGGTATTACATTTCCAACTTTGTGGCAATTAAACTTACAGGTGGTTATAAAAAAGATTGTTTATTGTTTTTTGCTATGGCATCGAGCAACATGAATTTCACTGGTGTAGGTACATCCAATTGAATTTTTAGCATTGTGACTGCATTCGTATCATTTTTTTTGTCATTAGTAAATCTGTCTTGCTTCTCAGGCTCGGTGTGACGCGTCGTCATTTGAGAGCGTTCGCTGCACGTTCTGTGTGGATTCAGGTGTTTGGTACTATGAAGTCACAGTCATCACCTCTGGCGTCATGCAGATTGGCTGGGCAACCAAGGACAGCAAGTTTCTAAATCATGTGCGTTCCTGATTGTGTTTAGCTGTTTATGTCTTTACTCGTCAAACAAATTAAGTTCTTTAATGAGAATACTTTGTGCGTGTGTGCGTGTGTGTGGGTGCAGGAGGGTTATGGGATTGGAGATGATGAATACTCATGTGCGTACGATGGCTGCAGGCAGCTGATCTGGTACAACGCTCGCAGTAAACCTCACTCCCACCCCTGCTGGAAAGAAGGTTTGTGCAGAGCTTCCTGTTCCTTACCATGTGTCTCATAATTTCTACAATGTTTTGTGAGCATTGTACTTTGGGATTTTGTAGGTGATGCCATAGGCTTCCTGCTGGACCTCAGTAAAAAACAGATGATCTTTTATCTAAATGGACACCAGCTGCCTCCTGAGAAGCAGGTGTTCTCCTCCGCCACGTAAGCAAAGTTCATAACAAGACTGAAGAATCATAGAAGTGTTTATGGAGCTCCTGAAACAACTTGCTTTTCATTCGTTCTCCGTCAGATCTGGCTTCTTTGCTGCAGCCAGTTTCATGTCCTACCAACAGTGTGAGTTCAACTTTGGTGCCAAGCCCTTCCGCCATCCGCCCTCCATCAAATTCAACACATTTAATGAGTTCGCCTCACTCGCATCGGATGAGAAAATCATTCTGCCTAGGTTTGCTTTTGATTGTTTGATTTCTGAACACAATACATTGTATCGGTGGTTTCTACCACACCTGACTGATGCATTCTGTCTCTATTCATGGCAGACGGTGCGTATTGAGTTTCTCTTTATTTCTCTTTTATTTCAGACACAGGCGCTTGGCTTTGCTCAAACAGGTCAGCATCAGAGATAACTGCTGCACCCTCTGTTGTGACCAGATGGCAGACACTGAACTGAGACCCTGTTTGCACAGGTAAAAAGATCACCATGTATTGTAGTAACGGTGTGTACACCAGCGGGTTATTGGTAACAGATATACTTAAACTGTCCTGTTTATGCTATAAATATGAAACTTGCAAAAACCTATAATTTGTTGCCTGACAAAACCATAACACAAGTGAAAATCCCATGCATTAAAAAGGTACCTTCCATATCTAGGGACCATAAGACTTATCTTAAAGACAAATGTTGTAAAACGGCTGTGCTCTGTTAGCTCGGGCCAGTAAGCAACCATCTAGCAATCACCTAGAACACATTAGCAACCATTTATTACTGTATTTTAACCCTTTTAATTGTGGTTAACATTTTCTCAGTAGTATGTTTCTGTACTTTTCCTGCAGTGGAATTTGTATGGAGTGTGCCTTACAGCTGGAAACATGCCCACTTTGTCGTCAGGACATCCAGACACGAATCAGACTAATTTCCCACGTGTCCTGACATTAGCTACAACGACCCTACATATGGACTTTCCCCCTCAAGCTTCCATCCTGTCCAGTCCCTTCTGTCTGAGAGACCAACCTGACCAATCGAATCATGATGCTGTCTCAGGATTGGACACTGCGGCTTGAACCTTTCATGCTTTGTGAGGATGGATAAATCAGACCCTCCATAAAGCTGGAGGAAAGAGAAAACTACACTGTTGCACTCCAAGGAGACCCCAGTCAGAGAGGCAGTGAGGGTTAATGAGGATATTTGGAGTTTTCAAGTTTTTTTTGGAAGTTTGTAATCACGATTTTCAGGCACAGATAGCATATGGAAAATACATTTGTTACATGCTGATCTGTTTAAGAGTCTTTCACCTCGAGCTCTAATCAGGGTCTAATACAGTTTGTGTCTCTGTTCGGATGTGTTACATGTATATGTGACTTCTCTCAGTTCAATTACAAGTCTAAGCCACAAACAACAACTTATCTTGTTTGTTTCCTCTCAATGTTAACCCCTGCCCCAGAAACCCATTATTCTTCTCCTTCAGACTTGATTGTACTTGAATCTGTTCTGGGTTGATTGCCCCACATTCTAATTACAAATGTCTTGATGATTCGAGACACAGATTTTTTTAGTAATTACATTTTTTATTGATGTACGATACAAAGCCCTTTGAGGAAAAAAATGCAGTCAAATTACATCCGATGAAATTACAGGCTTGAGGTAAAGATCACGTTAGACATTGTCTATACTTATATTGAAGATATACTTGCGACAACCCATAATTGAGGTTTGGGGAAATGTTATGTGTTTCCTCCTGTGGTAATGCACATATCAGTGTCCTAATGCTGCTGAGGCCAAATGTGAATGTTCTGAAGCAGTTACAGAGAGACTGAAATCTCCGGAGCTCCCAAAGATAAGAGAGTATGATTTGAATTAAGAATATTTCATTTTCTGAATTGTGATGTTTGTAATAAATGTCTGTTTTATGTGTTGCACCGGCGTTGTTTCAGTTTCCATTATTGACTCTTGTATGTAATGCATGAGTATTAATTATTAAGTATTGGACCATATGTAGAATCTACCCTGTTTAGAAACCACTGCTCTTCTATAGCACAAATGTAGAAATACTTAAAATACTTTTCTACAGTATGCTTTAGTACACTGGACAGCCGTTTTTAATAAATAAATATAAATAAATTAACTATATAACAGTTATAGCATTGATATTTGTATATTAACTACAAATATTTATGCTATACTATACAGTGATATTCTAAAGGATGGTTTACATTTTTTTTGCAATAGTTTGGGAAGTCTTCTTCAAAATGACTATAACTCTGTTTACAAGCACTGATGTTGGGGATGATGAGAGTCTGCCTCGTAGTCTGCGTTTTAATACCAAAACAATTTAGTTGGGTTCAGGTATGGGCTTTGTGCAGACCAGTCAAGTTTTTCCACACCAGTCAATCATTTTTATGAGCATTGCTTTGCACAGAGGCATTGTCGTGTTGGAATATAAAAGGGCCCTTCCCAAACTATTGCTGTAAGATTGAAAGCATTAGAAATGATTGTAATAGCCAAACCTGTTCATTAAAAGGACATGTAGTGTACTGTACAGCCCGGGGGGATGACTGCCACATATGCGTAACAACACCCGCTCAACGCTCGCGCAATTACTCGTGTGTCACTCCCATAACAAAAAAAACATTTCCAGTCACTCTTATGCGTCACACAGCTTCCTCTTGAAATCACTGTATTGTAGTAATCATAAACACACTCTGTTTTCATAAATAACTTTTTTATCTTATGAATGTCATCTATTGAACAAAAGCTATCCACGTCCTCGTAACAAAAAACAAACCTTGCAACTCGGAGACCTCCAAGTGGGAGGAGTTTCATCGAGCCGTGTATGTAATGCGTCTGCCAATCCAGTAGTTGGCGCTGTAGGTATCCAAATGACTTGGCTCGAGCGAACCCTCAGGATAGGATCACAAACAGAAATCGCGTGCTCGTAACGTATTTTCATCAGTATTATCCACGACTTTACGTTTAACGCATTTATTTTTAATGTAATGCAAGATACTTGCCTCTGAGATTTAACATTTCACGCATATTTGAACAGCAGGAAAACACAACTGAGGTCTACGCTGGTAGGTTTGCTTCCCGTATTTTTAATCTCATTATTATTATCGTTTTAAAACGACCAGTAACGACTATTTCACTAAAATATTGTGTTTGCTACCGATTGTATGGGTGTAATGGATTGTTTTGAAAAATGAATCACCGAATTGCTATCAATGTCGTTTCGTAGCATTAGCAATGTGTTTTGCATGTTGTCTCGCGCTGTGCTCTGTGGTGTTGTTTTGAGATGAAACTTTAGTTTTGTGTGTTGTGGTTTATATATCTATTAGAAGGACTCAAATGTCGTCGTGGGTGAAGAAGGTTGTGGGGAGACGACCACCACCACCGAATCATAGCGGAGGAGGGTGTGTGTGACTTGCACATACATTTACGCACATATAGTGTTTTTTGCTTTTGTAGTCAATGAAGCTGGCTACGTAGTTCACATTGTGTACATAGTTTTGGCTTGGGCTTGTTTGTAACTTCCAAAGATGCTCATAATATTTGAGCATAGTACCATGTTCAGTATAATAGGTAGCTCGTTATTTTGTGTTAGCGGAGTGCTTAAATAATACTCAAGATACGTTGTACTTTTTACTAGTAGTCAGTCCTTGCAACTGGCTTGCTTTTTATTGATTAAACAAAATATACACGTGTTCATCATCAGTCACTGATTAGATACAGCCATATTAAAATGTGTTAATAAAGTTCATGGTGATTTAACGTTACTCTATACAGTGGCCCGAAACCTCTGCGGTCTTTGCGAATGACACCTTATCCTTTGAGGAAAGACGGAGAAGATCTTCCTGAATGTGAGAGGTACCGGACATCTTTAAACAATTAAACGTGTCTCAATAATTCCTCTGGCTTTAGATATATTTCTTTGAAATATACAAGTCATTGCTGAAGATTCGTGGCAAATCACATTCTGACGTGCCTTTATGGGCCATTGATTATGATTAAATCTGAAATCAATGTAAATATTATAAGATCTGTTTTTCTACATTTTCAGTTTTGAAAGCTTAGAAAAAGGAAGTAACTACCTTGGCATGCAGGAGTATCAGCATTCACCACATCTGTCAACAGGTAAACCTGAATGATTGTGCAATGAACAACATTTATTATTTCTCACTAGTACTGTTGTTTTTGTTTTAGATAATAACATGTAAAAAATGTAAAAACTCTTAACATGCGTCATCTTTATCTGTATCCTGGTAGACAAAGATAATACCATTGTCCCATTCCTTAATTGTTTTGTGTTTTTATGTACATAGCTGTTCAACCTGAAGAGTATGAGCAATCAGAGCAACGCACGGCCATATACAACAGGTTCTACCAGCAGTTGAATGGGTACGGTGCTAGACAACCTGCAGACTGTATTATCCTCTCTGTGAACAATCAGAATGTGTGAGTACTTACCACAAATAGCAACATACATCAGTAATGTGTTTTCAAATCTTTATTTGTTCCACTTGTTGAAGGCAGACTTTATCTGTGTCTAGTGTTTGACACCGTGCCTACACCGGACGCGACTTGTGCGACACGACACCTGGCTTGTTCTAATGGGATTGCCGTGTCCCGCTGCATACAGTGTGGACAAAATTTAAAATTATAATGGACTCTAATGCGTTCTATTGTCTCTTGTCGCGTCATGCCGCGCTGCGTTCAGTGTAGACACTAGGGATGTTAATGATTAATCGAGGATCGATTAATTGTCGATTATTATTTACTCGATAAAACTTCGAGCTAGGTCATGTGCAAAACACAAACAGCAAACATGAGGAGAAATGAAACGAACGTGCCGGAGTTACGTCTGGGATCATCTCACATTAATAGGTGAAAACTTCCACTTCAAACATTGCGATGCTGCATTAAAATACGACACCGCAACGACCACAATGATTTATCAAAAGAAATTGCATCCAGCAGTCTCTGTGACTGGATCTGCACAACCTACAATAACCTCTGTTTTAGCCAGTAAATTATCTGCTCAAAAGGCATAAGGCATCACACAGCCAAAATAAATAATACACCTCTGGAACATGAATCAAACAACGCTAAGCGGGTTTCCATCACTCTGCTTTTATTTGCATTTTGAAGTTTTGCATCAGAAACGAGATATGGAAACGCAATTACTGAATTAAAAACTCTTAATTCGTTTTTAATTACCTTAACTGTTACATTTAACTTCTCCGCATGTATTATACAAATGATGTTATCATCTGAGATACGCAAGTCTCAACTGCAGGACCCCAGCTGGTTAAACTTGTGACACGTCATGGACATTCAAGAGTAAAAGCATGCTTTTCGAATTCTCCAGAATGTCTGTGATATGCACATTAATTTTGGTAAGAAAGTAACACACTTATAATAACAAAATATCATATTTTCTTACGTGGACGCACTCAAGGAAATTTATAGTCTCACATGCAACGGTTTCAGAATGCGCATCTGAATTGGCGTTTGATTATTAAAATAAATAATTATCACATGATCCATTACGTTTACTTATTTTATATTTTACACTGCCACTAGTCTTTAATTAAGACTAAAAAATATTTTTATGTTCAGGTGAGGAAACTGGGGTTTTGAATGATATCTGTAGGCTACACCCTGTCATTCATTGGTTATATTTTACTGCAGTTTTTACTAAAGTTAATGAGTAATTGATCGTTAATTTGAATGAAGATCAAGTATGGGAATTTGTATAAATTGACATCCCTAGACACGGTGTAATGCTTTTTCTTTTTTCACAAAGCTGTTCGTTTTCTGCAAACATTTAAATTTGTTTGTTCAATGTTTTTCTTACAGGGTTAGTTGGATCAGATACCATCTTCAAACCATATTGAATTGTTTCAAATTCTTCACAGCGCATTTAACATTTTAAACATCAAACATAACGTAATCAACGTAATCAAAACATACTTGACAAGTGAAAACAAACACACAAATACTGATTTCCTGCAGTATTCACACGATCAAAAATACCTAGGATTGTGTAACATTGTGTAACTTTGACACCCCAATAAATTAAAAACGAGACATATAAATATGTCTTATAAGACATATAAAACATTATCTCTATACTTTTCTATCTTTATAAACCAATAAATCCAGTTAACTGTTTTTGCAAATTTACACTGCTAATGCTGAACACTGCTAGTGTTTCTGTAGCTCAACTAGTAGAACGTTGTTGCAAAAGGTCATGGGTTTGAATCTCAGGGAACACGCGTACTGATAAAATGTATAGCTTGAGTAAACTAAGTAGCTTTTGGTAAACGCCAAATGCATCAATGGAATCGTAAAAACAGTCATCCCAACACTAAAGATGATATATCTGTCAATGACGGGAAGATTTGAAAATGTTTCCTCCTGAAACTAAGTTAAAATAATTTCAAAATAGTTTGACATAATCTAATAAATAAATGTAATTGTTTTGTTTAATTGCATAAATGTACATAAACACACGAAACAAGATTTGAATTTCACATTGTAACCAGCTCAATGCATGATGTGATCATTTTTTTATTTCTCAGTACCACTGTCATACATTACTTGAGCTATACATTTTTCTAAAATGTCTGAACCACATGTGAAGAACATCCTATTGTCGGACGTGTTTAATATAGAATTGTCAACCCTATAAAAATATTTATCCTTTGCAAACAATTTCGGTTTAAAACATGCAAGAAAAAAAAGAGTTTCTTGGTGATTCAAAAGAAACATTCAGTAATCAAAGCTATACATCTCTTAAGTAATTATCCATAACAAACATCTAAAAAGAGATCTTTTTTAGTAGTATAGTGTGCAACTCTAAACCTGGATGTTCCCAAAATACCTTAACACTGTGCCTGTTTTGAAATGAATAGATCTTCTCATAAACATTATAAAATGTAAGACCTCTTTATTAAGACATTTTTACAAGGTTTTCGGTAACTTTGGTATGGAGTCTTAAAGTATAGTTTTTGTGCACTGCTTTGGGTTGTTTACGTCCAAGTCAGTATTGTACATCTGTTAATGTAAAGAAAAATGTAAAATTGAGATTTATCAAATTAGAGTGAAATTATAATTTTTTAACTTAACATTACTTACTGTGAAAAGTACGTATCTGACAAAACAAGAACCGCTCTTTAAGCATAAACATATATTTATCTGTTCCTTTAACAGTTTTATATTATCTCCTAAAATAATGTTAAAAAATGTTAAAGATTTGTGTTGGTTTATTAAATTGTAACTGAATCATTCATCACCCCTTCCTTTACTGCAGATAAACCGGGCCCATGAAGCTACCCTCTTGCCCTAAAGTATAGTGCTCAATAACCAAATCTCTTCTTCTTCTTTCAAAGGGATTACCCCAAATCGATAGGCCAGTGTTTGCAAGAACGTGGCCTCTCGGTGGAAATGCTTTACCTGCAGGTGGAATCAGGCCTGACCCGGGCCCTCCAAGATGTCCGTTCTGACGGTTCCCCCTTATGTATTCTCGTCGAGCAGACTAATGTAACTCTGTCCTCATGCACAGTAATCATATTTTCAGAGTCGCTCAAAAGTAAGTCCAACAATATATCTCCCAACAAAACCACTTTAGATTTAATACCGTAGTTCAGTAACCTTATATAGTTGCTAAAGAGAAAAGCACATTTCACTTAGTGGTGGGCATGTTTACACACTTTTATTAAACGATGAACTGTAAATCTCAGTGACTCCAAACACACATCTCTTAAAGGAGTCATATGATTCGTCTAAAAAATTAGATTCTTAATAATGAGTTTTGCATTGGAAATAAAGCTGTCACATTAGTGACACCTATTGGATAAACAAATACTTAAATTTGTTTTATGAAACTTTTATGATGGGGTTCTGGCTTTGTAAAGAAGCTTTTAATGCAGGATGGGGCCGTTTTAACGTGGCCAAATGTATTGGTAGTGACATAAATGTTGTGTTTTGCAAAGTTTCTGCTTAAGCTGTAGTGGTGTTCATCATTGTTTATAGATTATTATGCAGAGTGATCAGATGCATTTTAAATAATTGCAAAAAAAGCAACTCCCCAGATGTAAATCTCATATAGAGAACCTGTGGTCAGTCCTCAAAAAGCGAGTGGATAAACAGAAGCCCACAAATTGTGATAAGAGCATTTAAGGCAAGAAAGGTTTGCCATTAGTCAGGATTTGGCCCAGAAGCTAATATCCAGCATGCCAGAGCAAATTGCAGAGGTTATGAAAAACAAGGCCCAAGACTGTAAATATTGACTCTTTGATATTTTTGCCAACAAACTCCTTTAAAACTTAAGATATGCTAACTAAAGATATCCAGTATACCATAGAAACGTGGGAAAATAATCTACAAATACAGAAGTAGCAAACTTTGCAAAACACAAAATTGATGTCACTGCCAATACATTTGGCCACGACTGTATATTGGACTCTTAGTGAAGCTCTGTTATCAATTTATATGCAGAGCGTTTTTAAACGGTGACATGTCTTGTTCAATTAAAAAAAACATAATGATATGACCTCTTTAATTTTTTTTTTAAAGAAATCGTTGTTCTAATTGATTTTTTGTAATGGCGTATTATGTGAATATTTTATGTACCTGTTTTGTACCAAGATTTTTTAAAAATCATAAATATTGTGAGAGTAATCGAAGTAAATGCAGTGCACATTCTTTACAAACCAAATTAAAAGAAAACATGGTAAAATAGTGGTTCACATGTATATTTTTCAGTTTTTCTTTTGAACAATTTCCAAATAGTATATTTGCAAACTAAAATTAAAGCTAAGGCAGCAGTAATTTATCTTAAGTCTCTAAAATCTAAACCATAAATGACTGACTGCTCATAATTGAGGTTAATATTAAAATTGCTTGCTTATTGTTCATTTGACCCAACATAACATCAAACTGGAAGAAGTGTCCTAAAACCTTTATATCCTAATCCTGCGTCATAGTTCATGCTCACCACTTTTAAAATGACATATAAAGTAGTTGAGATGTTTCGAACAATGTTTGTGTAGTTGCCAGTATAGTTGTTATAGTACGATGGAAGAAAAACTAAACGATATATGTTTTTTGTTAAAATTTGATATATAATGTGATACATTTTATCTTTTAAATGCATTTCACTAAAAATAAAATTCTTAACTTTGAGAAACAATTGGAATTTTAACAAAACTATAAAACCCTATCACTTGTTCTGCTATTTTTAGGTAAAGTCACTTTCAAAGATCAATGAGTAAAAGCACACATCAGTTACCTCGTTCACATATAATACACAGTAAAATAATTAGAAAGTTTTGCAATAAATCCCCTATGTAATCTTTCTAAAATTCACCTAACTGAATGAATTCATCAACTTAAACGTTTGATCTCATGAATATGTCCTTTCACTGCATTATGGATTTTACTGGTCTAATTGGGTTAAGCAGTGGTTGACAGACTGCAGGGTGGTGCTGATGAGGTAGAACTCTTGTGCACACTGCTTAGACTTCAGCGGCTCACACTGAGCACCATATGCAACCCCCCCAATCCTCTGGCTGACCCCTCTGCTGCCTCTCTGCAGTACATCGAAACATGCCCAAAGAACAGGCCATGGAGTTTGTGATGGCAGAGTTTGGGCGCGTAAGCGCTGCGCAGCGGGAGGCGGACCCCACGGAGAAGGCGGCACGGGTGGGTGAGCTGACGGAGGACTACCTGGAGCGTGCCAAGCTGGAGCGCCATGCTGTTCCCTCTGCCACGCGCCACCTGCTCTTTCTCCTGGCCGAAGGTTTGCACCTGTACTCAGAGGAACTCTGCACACTGATGGAGTACCTTCAAAACCGCCAGGACCATCTGCAAGGTGAGCACGCTACAGCGTCCTGCCCTAGTTTTGTCACATTGATATTGTTTTGTGTCTTTTTTTTATTTTAATACTCGTGTGTCATGTTGTTATATGTCTATAATTTAATTATGTATTCGGTGATGGCAAATCATACAGTGTTCGCTTTATTTTAAATACAACATTTTAAAGAATAATTTGGTCTGGCTGATGTCAGTGTGTAAATAGGTTTTTGATTATGTATCATTGTAAAGTTATGTCTGCTACTAATTCCTTTTCTTTCTCAGTGTCCCCCACAGAGGTGGAGAGTGATGCGGCTCCTGTGGTAAACAGTTTGCCTCCAGGGTTAGGAAAGCCCCCTCCGCTTCTACCCGCTGGATCTGGACCACCACCAAAAGAGCGGACAAACCCACCCTCAGGTTCCGGAGACACGCCCACAGGTCACATGGCATCACAAGGTTTGTTTCGGGGATATAGAATCAAACACAACAAAAACTGCAGGGTTAATACTGTAAAATAATTTTTAAGATTAATCTGTTCAACCAGTCCATGATAGCATTTGATCAATACAATGTTCCCTTGGTTTCCAGGCTCATATCCCAAGACGAAGCCACCGCCTCTGCTTTCAATGCATACTCTAAAACCACCTTCCCACAGAGCCGCTGCACCCCCACATGCCCTGTTAGCCTCTCATGGTCCTTCATTTAGTCCCCAGCCAGCCAGAGGGTCACCAAACCCTCATGGTCCTGAAAAGCCACCTCTTCTACAAACTCCCACACGTGGTCCTCTGCTTAACCATCCATCTCGTGGTTTCCACTCCCCTCGTGCTCTTTTGCAGCACCCGGCACCTCATTCAGTCCGAGGACCACTATTAATTCGTGGACCCCCATCACAGAATGGCCCCCGTGGTTCTGCTTTACTACGGACACCACCACCTTCACTCAGGAGCCTTCACCTGGGAGCTCCAACAGGTCGGTTTTTTACATGACTTTCATGTGACTGTTGATGGTATTTGGAGAACTAATATAATTTATTAATGATTTGGAAGGATATGTGCTTATTTGATCTGATGTTTTTTGCTCTTCTTTTGTTTTGAACAGGTTCTCGCCCCCCTCGACATCTACTCCCTTAACTCACTCAGGACACCTGATAAAATCACAGGCCTGTACAGCCAAGTTGGACAGTTGAGGAACGTTGGACTTGCTGTTTTTTGAGAAGAATTGGCCTTTTTGGTTAATCTTTCATGATGTTTAAAGATTGTGTTGGCTTGTTAAAAAGCCACAATGATGTTGTCTTTATTTTATGGTTTTCAAATGTGCTCCCTTTCACAGCTGTATACAGTTTTATATTAGAATAAATCTACAAACATTTCAATGGCATACAAAAACATGATCTTAGCACAATGGTTGAATATTATCACACTAGACAGAGTCAAACATCTACTCTGTAAATGATTCTCGACCTCAGATAAGTATTAACATATATCGCATAAATGTAAATGTTAATTAAATAAATTATGGCCAATACTAAATTCAGCACACATTATGAAGCCAGGATGCTTTTTTATAACGATAGCTTTTTAGGAAGATACCAAAATAATACCTTGACAATTACAGTCGCATATCTTTTCAGGTATGGCAGTATGATCCTCAAAATCTACATGACTCCATGAGATTAAATAACTGGCAGGTTTTTTTTGACGAAACCACAAGTTCTTGATTGGATTCCAGTCTGGACCATTCTATAATACCAAACATTTATTCTTTGGAATAAAGTATCCGCTGCTTTAAACCAGTCTTTGGCAGGCTCATACTGGCACTCCTCGTGGAGATTGGCTTGATTCATATTGATCTTGAAGGAAACGGGTTTTCCAGTTTCTCCTGCAGGTAAAGAAACTCGGGCATGATGCTACCACCACCACGCTTGACTGTAGGGAAGGTGTTTTGCACCAAACTTTGCTTCTAGGCCAAATGGCTACATTTTAGTCTCGCTTGACTACACTATCTTATTTTAACAACCTGGAATGTTGCTGTGTTGGGTAAGATGAACTGACCTCAGGATTTTCAGTCTTCAGAACGAGGACAACTGTGATTGACGTTTTGGTTGTAAAACTGGGTCATGTGCTTTGATCTTACACAAGCAAGTCAATTATTAGTAATATTACAAAGTAAAAACTGCGTAGGTGTGCCTTACCTGCAGCATAAAAATCTAAACTAGTCTTATGTGACAATAACCGATAATAAATTATATAAAATATGTCTAAAGGCGTATGAAAGAAGATGCATTTATACTGTAGACTACGTTAATAAGCCTAAAAACGTGCAAGTAATCAGTTGCTGGCCCTAACTCTCGTGAGAACATACTGTTACTACTAAAAGAGCGAGTTGTTAATAGGGTCCCGCGAGATCTCTCCAAGTCCTTCGTGCCAGCGCTTCCTGGGATGTGTATTTTTTCGCGCAAGTTATTAAATCTGCTTTTTAGTTTAAACAGTTCTCGTAAAGAACTGACCCTGCTGTGTTCTTGGACCGGGTTTGCAGTAGGTAAGTCGCTTTGGATAAAAGCGTCTGCCAAATGCTTAAATGTAATGTAAATATATTTCTTTGGTTATAATTACTGCGTTCTTGTAACATACTTTTTAGTTATGACAGAAAATGGTCACAAAATAACTAAACGTTACGTTCTGTGTTTGCTGTACAATTTCTGCTAATAATTTCAATATAATATTATATAACATGTTAAATATCACAAACAAATGTGATATCGTGTTTTTGTTTGACACGGTCAGAATCGAGTCGTAAAAGGCGTGTGCTCAATATGACCACTAGATGGGGCTATAGACTTACACATTTAGCACTTAAACGCTTAATTTATGTTTCTGCTCATCAAACCTCAGGACGCTCTTAGCATTTCTATGGCTGATATTTCCTTCTCATATTAGATTTCATTACATTTTACCGTAATGTTTTTGAAAATACTCTGAAATGGAACATTTGTTGTGAGCTGATACAATTTAAATAGAAAATTAACCTAAAATTGCTTTCTTTTACTGGAATACATAGCTAGCTAAAATGTTTTTTTCTCCAATAACAGTAAACATCATTTTCCCAAGCAAAATGAACCATTGGGAGATTAGAGGCTTGCTCGGTGTAGCTTCTGTTCCATGCGCAATTTAATAATAACAAACTATATTTGTGAAGTTTTAGTTTTGTGCAGATGTTCTGATTCTGAACTGAGCAAGATAATATTGCTTTCGCCCTACATAATGTTGTGTCTGTGGACAAATATATAGATTAACTATATGAACAAACCAAATATAGAAGTAACACACTGACTAGATAATAAATAATAGATGCAACACGACGGTAAACAGTACAGAATATTAATACTAAGCAATGTTTTTTACTTTTTTTTTGGAAAAAAATAAGTAGTAAACATGTGGTTTTAGGAATGTTTCGTAGCTCAGAACACTACATACATAAATATTAAGATTTCATGTCATTGATTTTGAATGTGGTCATAAGATAAAGTAGTTTGGGCATACAAGTGTTTGTCTGTATTCATACATGATGACGGTACACACTATCATTGGGTTGGTGCATGTTTTACAGCTGTTTGTTTCTTCAGTCTTTGATCACAGACACTTGACCGCAGCTGTGAAGTATCCATGAACTCTCAAAGTAATGGAGGCCTGGTTCTGCTTCATTTCACCAGCTGGAAGGTGTTGATTGGACTTTTTTGGGAACCGAGCAAAAAACAGTTCGGCAAAAGCTGGTAAAGGCATCAGAAGATGGATGAATCGCCGGACAAACTGAGTGAAACCAGCTTTCACCACGATCGCATGTAACAGAAACAGACATGATTCATTTCCGTCCAACGATATGCAGTTCGCTTACTGTTTCAATGCGCGTAATCACGCAGAATCACTTTTTGTCTCCGCCGCAGAGGTAACACTTGCCATTCCAGCACGACTGGATATCAATCAAATTGTATCACTATGAATATTCTTGGCATTATTGTGTTAGAATTCACAGATACGCAGGTCGGCTCTAAATGCAATGTGCTTCTTTGTTAGAACTGCACCACACTGTGCTCCTGTATGCTGCTGTGAGTGAGATCTTCATTAGAAACCTTGAGCCCTTCACCAGGATCTGTGCCAGGTACTCGGTCTAACAGCCAAACATGTTGATAATTAAACCCCTGTAATCGAGAGGTGTTATCACAACAATTAACAGCAAAAATGTGAGGGTATGAGAGAGTGTCTCAGAATGTGTCGCTTTGTATGTATTTCCGTTTTTTTATTGGAATCAAAATATTATACAATTATGCTAATCGTTTAAAAATAAAAATAATAAACAGTTGAATGTTTCACAGGGTATAGCCAAAACAAGGCAACAGTCAAATCAGAATAGAAAACACAAGCCGAGCAAACAAAAATGAAAGTTGACAGAAACAACTATTAGCACACAAATGTTATTTGTTTAGCAATTTAAGTGTAATGGTGTTGTGTGTTTTTGTTTAAGTGTATATTTTCCAGATAAACAAAACATCTTGGGAGGAAAGGATCATTCCACGGCAAGAAAACATTTGTCTTCCGCTCTTTTTTTTCTTCTGAAAGCACATTTGTCTCTCTCCTACTTTCCCTAATTCTCCAGACATGTTCCACTCTTTCTCTTTTTCCTCTCTCCCTCCCCAAAGTTGGCTGCCTCTGCCCTCGTTCCTAGGCATCAGCCGAAGACCCAGCAAGGCCCCCATACACAATGAGCTTTAATTGGGTTAAGTTTGTCCGCCACAGATAACATTTCTCTTTCTGTGGAGAATAAAACAAATTGCTGGCACTAATGGCACTGTTTAATGTAGCTCTTTTTATTATGGATGGAGGAAATTAGGAGGAGACTCCCAACAGAGCACCAATGTCGTGGGAGTGAGTGCATTGTTGCAGCTCATCAGAAAAGCGTTTTTGCTGGAGCGCCGGCCTCCTTGCCTTCATTGCTCATCTCATTCTCGCTCCCTCCCTCTCCCTTTCGACGCCACTTTGAGTCACGGCCATGACAGCTACACTTATGCGTGTTATATGGTACACCATACCGTTGCACATTATGCCATGTGTGTCTGTTCTCTGTCCATTTTTTTATGGTTTAATGCCCTAAGTCCATAAAGATGGTGTTTCTTTGTGTAAGTCTGGGGCAAGAGCCAGTGAAAAGGGGGGGGGGCTTGTTATTGAGGTTTTGGCACAAGACCCAGTTAGGCCAAAGAGCCCAAAATTTGTTCTCCGTTGCTTACGTGAAGAGCTCTTCTTTTAAAGTCACACAATCTCACTGCAGCGAGCTAATGGGTTGTGTGGACAGATGCACACCCTGGCATTTAACACGCCAACACCTGAGAGTGTTTGGAAGACAATCAGCAGTAAAAATGTAATGTTCAATCTGGATTTTTATGGTGGATAATCAGGACTGATGAAGTAGAGGGTACATTAAAGTGCAGCCGAGCGGTCAGCCCCAATCTGCGTTCTTGCTCTGCACCTCTCCCCTGTGTGCCCGTGTGCAGCCGGATTCAGTGCCGCCGTCCAACGGCTGTCTGGGTCACTATAACAAACAAACGCGCAGTTTTATGTCCTATGCTGTCCTTATATGAAACTCCAGAATGGAGAAAGGACAATGAATGCTGCTGGATGACATCATTTCTATAATCTTACATTTTGCTGATATACGTGTAGAGGCTGTAAAATTTTGCCACGAGCTTCTGGCAGCACTCTTCTGGGTTTTTTCACCGCTTTCATTATACCAGGCAGGTGCCTCTTAAACTGCCACACGTCAGTGTCCCGAAAGCAAAATTTGAATCGAAAGAAGCTAATAAAACAGTACATTTTTTGGCTCTGCCTGATGTCCATTAGCTCGAGGTGAATGTGTATTTTAAGTCTTGTTCTGTAGCCTGGTTGACTAAATGAAATCAGAAGCCTTTGCTTCCCCTCGTCCTCGTGCCCTTTTATGCGTGATGCTCCTGCACTTTGTTAACGAGACGAAAGAGTGTTGGCTTTGCAGTATTTAAATCAGTTATGTCTAATTATTTCATACAAAAATAGGCTATCTAGGACAAAGCCAATGAGATGTAACATTGTCTGTGGAAGGGGGACCTGGCGGAGTTGGCGTGAGTTCAGCTGAACAGAACAGAACAGAGAGAATACGCTGTAGGCAACATAAATATAACATGAACTCTCTGGGCCTGTGACAGTGCGATCGGGGAGTGTTTAAGAGCGCTTTTTGGGAGCTACATCGTCCAATAGACGGTTGTCACACGAGAAAAGCACACCTATGTGCGGAGGGAGCGGAGATGAGAAAGGACAAAACGCTGTTAGGTTCTTGCTAAATCTTAAATAATTGTTGCATGAATAATTTAAACGCGTCGATCTACAAGCATCCCTGCTGCGTTAAGAAAAGGCGTTTCGAGGCTATTTTAAATAAGCTGTGAAAATGCGTCCTTACAATGTCCATTTAAACATCTGAGATGCAACAACTACATTTACACATTTCATTTCAGATTTGTATCAAACTCATTTAAATAGTAGCAATTTTTCAAATCGCTGAAAACCATCCAAGCGCAAAGGAAATGTTTGCCACTCATTAAAATCTTCCTAAAATAGAAGCGGTGTCAGTTCCGAACAGGACCAGCACATTTGCAGTTCGCACCTCTTTTTCTCCAGCGTCTTAATTAATTTCATCCACATGTCTTGTAAGTCTTATTCTAAACTGTTCATTGTTGCAAAAGAAAAATGCAAATCCTTAGAAAGATGACAGAGGGTGTAATCGCTTGCTATGTGATTTCACAATGCCACTCTTTCAGACCATTCAAGTCTCGGCTGTCCTTGACCCTTAAGGAGCTTGTAATGTGGGCTATTTTCCTCCTTTGAATTTATCCGAGAAAAGGGGACCACTGTGGTGAGCTTTCGCCCCTTCGTGCCAGCGGCCTCTCTCTATGGGATGCAAGAAACGCGTTTAAAAGCGGTCTCCAGGCGCGCGCTCATTTCAGGGGGAGTTCAGACGAGACAAGAGGGGCCCCGGTCCTCCGCAGGGGGTCAATTTTAAAGGCCGCTCCGTGACTCGACGGGGTGCCTGGCTCAATCTGCAGGACATCCCGCTGACCAAGACAGGGAGCCCACCGTCCATGACAACGGCCGAGCAGCTCCGACGCACCGCGCGTGAGAATAGAGAACAAAGCGCGCGTGTGATTTTGACCATTTCTTTGGTTGATTTTTGCCAGAAACGAGCCTGTTTCTAGGATTGGACTACATGCAGACGGCCAGACAGACGCTGCGGGGACTGTAAATGCTATCGAAAAGGCCTGATGTAGCCAAGTACGCAACAAGCATCCGAGATAAATGTTTTTTAAGCAAACTAAAATCATATTCCGTAATAACAATAATCAATTAAACTACGCATTTCATCATATATATATATATATATTTATCAAACAAGATTGTTGTGCACAACACATATTTCCCATAATAATAAAATTGTTTCTCAAGCATGCAGTTTCCCGAATCAGGCATCATTACGTTGGCTATATTTTAGAACATATTTTATTTTCCAAACTGAGGCGATCCTTTAATCCCAGCCGTTATTATTTTACTCGAAAATAAACTTCAAATTCAATATTTACCGCCTGGCGTATCGAAAAGAAGACGCAACCAAAATATCCCAAATCAGAGGTAAATGCTAAAACCCCAAAATACTCGTATTGTCATAGTATCCATTCAACAGTTAAACGCTGGAGTGAACCCAAGATGATGGCACCGGTACAAGAAGTAAAGAGGGCAAGGACCGTAAAAAACCTTGAATCCAGTCCGTCTTTTTTCTTGCACGCTGCAGAGTTTCCTCGAAGCTCCGCGTTTTGGCCCCGATCCGTGCTCCAAGTTAAGCTGTAGTTTCCATGGCTGACCATGGTTTGGTGCTGTTGGCTCTCTCTGTCTGCTCAACCCAGGCTGTGCGGAGCTCCCTGCGGGATCAGAGCGCTCCCCCGCCGGGACCCTACTCTCACATCCTCCTGCTGGGACACGGCTACATTTCCAGCCAAGCCTGGCTTTATTATGTGTGTCTGCGCTGCAGCCCCGCCAGCAGTCGGATCGGGAGGCGGAGGGAAGACCAGAGTCAGGACAAAGAAAAAGGCAGAGAGAGGCTAGCGACTAGAAATATATACGGCTTTTAGGACGTAAAGGGGATATAAACAAGAAGAAAAAAATCCCCGCAGGTAAAAAACATGCTGCGTAAAATGGCATTGAGAGTGCCACCTTCCGAAAAATAAGAGCGCAAAGGAGGGCGGTTCGGCGTTCGGGATCAGAAACGAAAAAAGACAGTTCCGACAACTACAAAAACAGAATCTCAAGAGGAACGCGAGGAAGAAAAACATTAAAGCAAATCCTAAACATTGATCACATTGTCGGGAAGTATCGCCACCGATCAGGTGTGAATGCTGTAATTTGGGCACGCTGCGCTTCTTGAAACTCTGAGTGTGCGCCCGCTCCACCGTCACGGAGGAACAAAAGAGCGTTCGCGTTTTGAGCACGGGAAAACGCACAAGTTATTCGTTAAATCCACAGGTTGAGTCGCGCGACTGGAGAAGTTCAATCATTGGAATATCCGGGCGCTGCGTCTCGTACCATTGCTCTACTCTCTCTTCCTTTGAATGCTTTAGGACTATCGAGACCGAAGTTGCCGCATTGCAACAGGCAAAGTAAAGAAATCTCAGAAGTATCAGCGCGTAACCTGCACTTGTTTATCGGAGAGGACAAGATACGCATTAAAAGAAGCAAAATATCGCCGTTAAGACGGAGATGTCTAGACGCAAGCAGGCCAAACCGCGCTCCGTTAAAGGTAAGCTTTTTTTATGGATACAACTCACATGACCAATGAGAATTCATGGGTAAAACTGGCGGGGATTGTGAAATTTGTCGTTTTAATGCCTTTGCGTTGAATAGTGAAATTTTATTCAGAAATATAAATCGCCACTTTTGACGTGGGAACGTAGTTATGGATTTAAACTCTTTATTTTGATTCCAGGTGTCTTCAGTTTTTGAGGTTGGCAGCTTAAGTTACCTTTATAGTAAAGATGCCGCATTTACCTGAAATTATAAATAATACCTCAGTTTACTTTAGGCCTGTTGTTTCTTATTTCATCAGTTTAGTTAGAAAATATTTTAAATATTGAAATGTTGTTACAATTTTATCATGAAACACTAAGGACATTTAAACAAGTATGCCACTTTCTGTCCTTTTTGTTAATATTTTAATGTAGTACATTTTAGACACCCCTCCAAATTTCTTCTGTAGCATCATTTCGAATGAAATATATGTCATATATGTCTCTATGGTGTTGTTTCATCTGTGCTGTGTATTGTGTTAAGGTCTGGTTGTGAGTTTTGACATGACAGAGTCAGTCACACATAGACCCGTCTCATTCACGCCCCTCCTACAAGACTGAATACTCATAGGCAGGTGAATTTAGGACCAATAAAGGCCTGCTGCTATTTTGTCACGTCCATCAACAATGTGCAGCAAATATTGTGCTGCTGGTCGAGATATCACTTGGCACCCTCACCCCAATAGAAACCAGATGGGCTTTCGGGTGGCCATGTGGCCCCTATTAGTACCCCCTCCCCCAAATAATAACCAGTTTTTAGTTTTAATTAACGGCCACAATCGCAGAGGTTTATTCGAGGGCAAAAATGGCCGTAGGTTTACGTGAAGTGTAAATGGCTATTTGTGGCCGTTGAACTGAAAATTTACCATTTGAACAATCATGCCTCAGTAATTATTATCGCAGATATTTAACATTGGCAGAACCTGCTGGGTACAAATCAATTCTAAACAATGTTGTTGAGTTGTTTTCTAGGGAGACACAGCAGTCTATTCATGCTTGTAATCAATAGCTGGTTGTGATGATGTGATTTTAGTATTTACATGTGCAGAGGGATAGGAAAATGTTATATTTTAATACACATTGTTTTTGCATAACATTTTTCATGAAAATCTGAAAAGGCATTTTTAATTGTAAAAATGGCATTGCATCATTCGCAGTACTGCAGTTTTTATAGCGCATGCATTCGCCTTCTGCAGCACGGGGGTTTGGGAGTAAACAGTGATTGTATTGACTCAGCGATGCACGTCAATCAGAGGCCAATTAAATATGTAACCAAGGCTCGCTCTGTCCCTATCTCAGCCCAGCACCTTTAGCTTTGATTTGTATGCTTGGAGATATCAGGGGCACCAACAGTATGTCTGAGTACAGGACTGTGCACAACATCATTTGTGTTTTTTTAATGTCATGGTATCTTGTGTATTAGGTTGCTCATCCAGAGGTTAAGCTTGTTTGTCATTTTCTACGTTGATATGTTCAAATCTGCCTTTGTAGCAAACATGTCCAGAAGTAACACATTGGGAGGTTCCTCAAGAAACCGTGCCCATCACATTAGACCAGGGATTATTTTTCAGTAAAGCAAGTCATGCACTCACATCACATTACATTAGGAACTGTGATTGCCAGCGTTTCTCACGAGAGAGAGAGAGAGAGAGAGAGAGAGGGAGAGATTATTTCGAAAGGAAAAAGACAGTCAGTGTTCATCCGAGGGGAAGAGGGAGCTGCGCTTATCAAAATATTATTTCTCTCAATTAATCCCTTTTTAATGTGTGTCTATGCACTGAGTGTTCGGCCGTGGCATTCCTGCTTCATATCTCCACCGTCCCCATGAGTGTTTCATGCATTATGTAGCGATGATTATTACTTAATTACACATTAATAAATCCCCTTCATTTGCAGGACATTAAGAGGGAGATGAATGCACGCGACAGGACGGGAGACAGCGAAGGCACTTATTTCAGTTTTTTCAGTGTTGTTTACAGTCAAAAATCAAATGGGACCTTTAACTCTACAAAAGAGAGAAAACATTTGAGTAATGCTTGTCAGACCCTTGTTGAAAAAAATGTAATGGCATTCAACCCACCCCCCCCACACGAAGATAAGGGTTTTTTTTGTATGTGGGCATATGGATATGGAGTTTGTTGTTGTATCACTCAGTGTTGAAATGTCTTTTAGGAATGCATTTAGCTCTTCCCGCAGAATATGTATTCTTCAGCAAAGGCTTGGACAGGGAATTGCATAATTACTTACTGTTTTGAATGTAAATTTTAAGATATGCTTTTGAGCAACGGAGGGACTGTGAAACGAATAAGACTTTCATATATATATTTTCACTGTTGTTGTTTTTAAGAGCGAATAAGCCATTAAAAAAGGTAATTTAAGAGAGAAACTGACAGGTGTGTTTCTGAGTAATATTGCATCTCTGATTTTCTTATGCGAGACTTCAAGATGTGTGTTTCTCTGTCTTTAAAGAAAGCCGTGCCGATCTGATTTTCAATCAGAGTTTTTCTTTTCTGTGATTTCAGGGGTATTGTTTGAAAAACTAAGATTATGCTGTGTTTTATTTTTTGGGGGGTGAAACTATGTTACACATCAGAGGAAAAGCGAAGGAGTCAGTGACTCTATAATGTGCTGTCATATAACAGCATGCAGATCTTTTTTCTGGCTACTGTAGACATATGTGTGTGTTTGTTTGTATCGGTGTAGATCTCATCTTTTTGGTTTTCTTCCTTTCTGGCACCATCTGGTTTTAACATTAAATGGCTCTTTTGTTGTCACCTTGGCTTTTGGCAACCGTGCCGAAGTTTCATTGGTCAGTGGGTTGTTGTAAAATGCTGAAGTGAGTTACCATAGGGCTGGAGAGAGCCACAAATGAAGAGATCAGAGAACGAGAATCCCTGTTAGAATTCTTTTGCTTTTACATTTGTGACCCTTGATCACAAAACCAGTCTTAAGTAGCACGGGAACTTTTTTAGTAAAAGCCAAAAATACATTGTGTGGGTCAAAATTATCGATTTTTCTTTTATGCCCAAAATCATTAGGATATTAAGTAAAGATCATGTTTCATGAAGATATTTTGTAAATTTCTTACCTTAAATATATAAAAACTTTATTTTTGTGAGTGGATGGTCTGCCACAGTGTCCCTGATTAACAATTTCAAAGGCGATTTTCTCAATATTTTGATTTTTTTGCACTCTCAGATTCCTGAGTTTTAAACAGTTGTATCTCGCAGATATTGTCCTATTCTAACAACTCATACATCAATAGAAATCTTATTTATTCAGCTTTCAGATTATGTAAAAATCTCAATTTCGAAAAATTGACACATAAGACTGGTTTTGTTGTCCAGGGTCACATTTGTGTTTCTCGTTTTGTGAATTGATTTTTGTAAGATGTCATTTTTTGGTGGCTTAATCACTCTGTTGCATCTGTTGCACATTTACGACTGATGGTTCATTGAGAATTATTTTAAGTCAATATTTCCATTAATGTTTGTGTTTAATTTTAAGAAGAAAACAAATTTGTTTTTTTACATTTCTGTGATTAACAAATTACTTTATAATTTTGCTTAATGTTGTATTTTTTTAGCTGATCTATTTATTATGAATTTGAATTTATAATGATTTGAGAATGAATGTGGAAAGTGTTTTATTTAGTGGCTTTGTGCTTGTTAATGGGTGTGATTTTTGAGGTAATGGCAGATGAACCACAAAATTGATTTTTATGCTCTTTCTTTTTTGTTTTTATTGACTTCACAGCGTGAACAATTAGTTAAATAACTCAAAGTATTTCATCAGGACCAGGAAAAAATGTAATTGCGCACAGTTTGACAGCAGTCGAGGTCTTTTTAAATAGCTTTCTGTTTCTGAGTGTTGGTGTGACTGATATTGTGATGTTAGGGAGACCTTTTTTATTTACCGTGTGTTTTCGTTTTTGTCTTGACATTTTCTCGACACATTTTAGGGAAATCGGTCCATTTTCTTTTAACATAACTAATGGACCTTCACTTGCATTATAGCCACGAACAATAAATCTGCTTTCTAGTCAGTGAGATTAAGGTGCATTCTAATTCTAGACAGCATTTGATTGGATGGACAAACTGTATAGTGCAAGATAAGTCATCTGTGTTTTTGCTCCCCATTCCCAATTTTTAATTTCCGTTTCAAGAATAGCGCAGGTTTATTTAAAAAAGCAAAAACATACCCTGTCCCTCCCTGCACTGACCCCTGTTGGTGTGGAGAGATCATAGCGTAATTCCTCATCTCTGTGATGGGGGTACGTTGAGGGGGAAAAAGAGGGCGGGTTTGGATGTGGGTTTCTCCCTGTTGGCCGGTGTGCCTGCCAATGACAACTCCTTATCAGCAGCCTGCCTGCTAGTTTTGTGGGGAAGAATCTGTCTTAATGTAAGAGCTCAGTTGTAGGCTCTGCCATTGTACCGGCTTAGCCACACGCTTTATCAGAAGGCCTGGGCTCAGTGGCCCGGAACCGGCACTCGCTGCGGACCCGCTCAGGACCCTCTCCATGCCACGCTTCACTTCTAAAGAGAAGGCGTCGCTCCGACGACTGCTGTTATTAATTCTGTTTGTGCGGTTGCCCCCCCTTTTCCTTCTCAACCATGCCTGCCAGCCGATGCTCCCCTGTCAGGCCTTCCCGGAGGAGCACGGCTGTTCTAAGATGCTGCGCTCTGGAACCCGGATTGGGCTGCTGCAGAGGGCAGATTAAAACGTGCTGGAACAACGCGCAGAGAAAGAGTCTCTCAAAGCTGCTCATACCCATGTAGATTAAACATGGCAGCCATTTTCACCCAGTCCGTCGAGAGTGCCGAGGGCTTTTGTCCATGCCGTTTAGCAAGCGCATTGTAGTTTAAGCATTTGTGTGCGTCTTGAAAGTATTCGTTCACATTTTGAAAATATCATTTGGTGACCTAGAATTGAGTGCAGTACCGCAAGCTTGGTTTTATCATTTAGACCCGTCACACAGCCTATCTTCGTGTCTTTTGAGGTGGTAGTGGATTACATCAAAAGTTAGAAATGTGTGTGCGCGCGCGTAATCAACTTTTCCTGTAATTCTGAGAAGTGTGAGCGCATATCAGATGAAGTCTTTTTATGGACAAGTTTCTGATATTCAAAGATGCATTAAAGATCCTCTTCTTTTCCCTCCCTCCCTCCTCTCCTCTCTCCCATCCTCTCCTCTCCGGGTGGCTGCTCTACGACCCTGCCCTGTCTCGCTGGGCTGTACATTAAACATAAGGAAAGGGGGCAATTAAGCCCACTCTCTACACCTGGCTGCTGCATATATTTATTGGGCAGTCTCCCTGCTGGACAGGCTTGGGCCCTGGCCTGAGGTTTTTGGGGGTGGTGATGAAGTGCTGCGGAGGTCATTAATGAGTAGAGCTGGTGCTGGTTTGACCCCTGCTGCACCCCCCTAGAGTCCCCTCTGACCCCTCACCAGGTCATCATCTCTCCAATGGCTTGAGTCTTCAGGGGGCCTTCCAAGGACTGATATAGCTGGAGGTCCTCTCTGTGTTTGTGTGTACGGATGCATCTTTGAGCGTGTGCCCACGCACATAGAAATCGCCTAAGCGTTTGTGGCTCCTATTCTCTTAAGAGCTGAACCTATCGATTTCAGAAGACCTAAAAAAAGTTTACTACCAGCAAGAACAAAACCAGTAAAACAGAGATAAGAAAGAGTTGAGCCGCCTTGCCCTTTCTGACACGGATTGAGCTTGACTCCGTAAAACGAAACTTTTGAGTAATTTAAAGAGTTCAGCGATGTCAGGAGGTCTGGCATACCTACATCAGAATTTCATTGAGGGATAAAGACATGTAGTTGATTAGGCAGAATAGTAAACGTAAACACCACGGTTCGCTTGTCAATTAAAGTAATGGTTTGTAAGAAAACTGACACGACCCATAACCAGCCATGAGTTATTTCAAACGCCTCATTTCGCCGTGCTCTTTTATCACTGACAGATTATTTGCCTTTAGACAGACCACTGCTCTTTGTGTTGGGTTAGTAATGCCTTCGTAAATTGATTTTAAGGCGTGAAGCTTCCCCGTGTTATCCTGAGGCAAATCTAAACCGTAGCACAGAAGCCTTTTTTGACTTGCGCTGAATTAGCCCCTCATTGTAAAAGGCCCTCCGTTCTGCTAACCCACCTGACGTCAGAGAAAGACGAGCCCTTGATCCTGGAGTCGGTCTTGTTTTCCTTATTTTTCTTCATTTAATTCGCCGTCAAACAGCTAGTTCCCCCCGCCCGAAACGCTGAGGATAATAACCCGTGCAAACAGCGGGACTATACTGAAGAAACAATTAAACTCGCTCTTCGTTTCAAAGTGCTTGCACACACACGTTCACAAAGGGGGAAGAAGGAGATGTGAAAAAGAAAATGAGCGGAATAATGACATTTACAAAATAGCCGCTCATTGGATGTGCTCATTTGTTGGTTAAAAGTCAGGTTTTCCATTGTGTGCAGTTCATTTAGCATGTGTGCTTTTTTGGAGGGCTGCTCCTGTATTCAAGAAGCTCCCAGAGGAACTGAATGAGGCAAAGAGTGATTATTACTCTCTCCTCATCGGCTTTTCTCTCTGTGTGTACCTGAACTCACCTCTCACTTTCCTGTCAGAATGTACAAGCGTATGAAGTCTTTGTGCTGAAACTTTGAAAACTCAGAAACGTTTAACATCTTGACAATCTTTAGGTGTGTTAAAGTGATAGTTCACCCAAAAATGAAAATTCTGTCATCATTTACTCACCATCTTGTGTGAGTAAATAATGAAAGAATTTTTATTTTTGGGTGAACTCACCTTAATTTGCTTATATTTGAAGAGTTCATTTGCAAAACAGATAACAACAATCATGTTTTTAATGTGTTTTTTATTGTGTTATAGTTTTAGTAGGCTTTGGATGAAAATGATCTGTTTTTGCGAATGAAATATTCTTTTTTTTTCTTTTTTTTGAAACTGTGTTTGGCAACATTAGGGATGAAGGATATTTAGGAGATGGGAAGTTTATATATGGACTATTCTTCAACTTAAAAATTCCCTTTGGTGGCTTAATGTAAAGTGTGATATATGAAACAGCGCAAAATAATGGTTCTTTGTCCTGTTGGTTGTCCTGTGTGCCCTTATATATATTTGAAAATATATAGAACGGTATCTTGTTAATATATTGAATAACACATACTGAATGATGTGTTTCATATATGTGCACTTGGTTCCAAATGTATTATTTAATATACAGCATTATATTCTCCAGTATATTCCCATATCTTTTTGTTTCGGTTTGGTGGTTTGGTTGTGTAACTTTGTTCCACTCGCACACACAACAGTACTGCAGTGGTGGTGAGTCACTTTTGTCTGCTTTCTGTTGCTTTTTGCTGTCAAAACAACACTTTGTAAATGATGGGGTGCTAGGTTTATAAACTATAATCTAAATGTTGACATTGCTTATAATATAGCACTGAAAAGTGGGGTGGGGAGATTGGCGTAAAGATTACCAATATAAATGTTAAATTATCTTAAAAATGTTGCTGACCCAACTGATGTAGAGAGACAGGAACGTTTTTAGGTTTTATGTTCACGTTGGGCCAACAGGGAACGTTACGGTGCTTGTCTGGTAGCTTTGTGTTGTTGTGTCATGAGAGGCGACTCCGGCCACATTTGTGGAGGTGTTTGGAGGCTAATTCACCTCTGACGATAGGTGTTCTGCATTTCAACACGAGCGACGTGTGGGTGTGTGTTAGAGCACTGCCAGAGAGACAGAATTGACTCCAAACTGTGTCAAAACACTCACCACATCCAAACCGCATCAGTTAACCTTATGTTATATCTCGTCGGCTTAGTCCCCAGGTAAAGTTCTCCATGTTACAGCCACAGCGTGTATTTAATCATCCATCTGCCGGTCCTTAGACACGTGTGTATGGTTGTGTGCTCGAGTGTGTGCGTGTATGTGAGCTGCTCTGATAGCTTTGTGTCTGTGTTTTTTTGGTGTAGCCTGGTTGGAGATCATGGGAAGGGGTCTCTTTCAGCCTCCCGCACAAAAAAATCCAGGCCAGAGAGAGGTGCACAGAAATTATTAACCATCCCCACACGCGCACACACCCTCTCAATTCTTTTTTATTCTCTCTTTCCTGCTCCGCTTCTCTAGCCTAATAAATGCTTCATGTCACCATCAAACAGGGCTTGACTTGCTCCAGGAGAGGCAGAGAGACGTAGAGGAAAGAAAGAGAATTTTAGATGGCGGGGTGTGGGGGTTGTGTACTGTTAGGCCTTGGTGTTGATGGATGGACAGGTGGATGGATGGATAGATGGACGGATGTTAAAAATGTAGAGTTTTGGCTTGTTCTGTAGTGACAGGCTGTCCGATGTCTGATCATTAAACTCGTTCTCTCACACATACAGGTTGCTAACAGTTGCGCACACGCACACGCACACGCAAAACCCATAACGCCATAATATCGGCAGGCAAAGTGTATAATGCAATACTTGTACACTTTGGTACTAGAATAATAAGTCTGTGATCGTTAGGTAGACTTTAGGCCAAGTATGTCTGAGGTATGATAGAGGAAGACCCCTGTGACTGCAGGTAAGCCCCCCAAGAAGCAAAGACTTGCCTTCTATATCTTGTGGTCACATTCTGTAATAAGGGTCGCTGTACGAGCGGCTTGAGTTCATTTAATAAGAACCCCTCCCATAAAATCCCTGTACACAAACAAATTCGTGCAGACACGGTCTCCGGCGGGCAAAACAAACAGTGGAAGGGTCTCGGAAGGAGCGTGATTGCAGAGTTAATCTGTCCTCTAGTGATGCAGGCCGGCCGCAAAGCTCCTTCAGAGAGGGACACATTGTAATGCCTAATCAAGTCTGTATCAAACTAAATAATGCTGTAGCGTGAAATTGGAAGCCGAAGTCAAAAAGCACTCCCCAGCCTGTACTACAGGATAAGGCAATTAAGACTCTCTCTCTCAGTCAGGCTGGATTCTTCTGTCTTTGTGCATGCAGCAGCACTGTTCTCTTTCTCTCTCCGGTTGGGTCGGTTGTATTGTCGGTGGTGTGCTGGGAACGTCTATTTCTGGAGGGTCCCAGAAGGTTTCGATCCAGGGAGGCTGCTGTCCTCCTCCTAGGTCAGGGCCGTTCGGCACGGGGCCGGCCACTTGCCAGGGGGTATAAACCAGGGGTGGGCATTTTGGTCATGTTAGCTACTTTCATACTCGACAGATAAATAAAGTGCTTAGGGTGTAGGTGTCCTTTAATGCTGTTTTTGCTTCAGTTTTGGTCTATGCCTACCTGGAACTGTCTCGTGCCTTAGGCTGTTTCCTCATCGCAGGGCCCGGGAGAGCATTGCCGTAAAGGGACAGTTCACTCAAAAATGAAAATTCTGTCATCATTACTCACCCTCCAGTTGTTCCAAATCTGTATAAATTTCTTTGTTCTGATGAACACAGAGAAAGATATTTGGAAGAATGCTTGTAACCAAACAGTGCCGCCATTGACTATCATAGTAGGACAAATAACAATGGTAGTCAAAAGTGCCCCAAAACGGTTTGCTTTCTTTCAGTATATTCTTTAAAATATTTTCTTTTGTGTTCAACAGAGCAAAAATTTAAGCATTTATTTTTACTATGGTAGTCAATGGTGGCCAAGAACGGTTTGGTTACAAGCTTTTTTGGGTGAACTGTTCCTTTGAGAGTTGGATCTCAAGAAGGTACCACTAAAAATAATGCATTGCCCAGTCACAAAATTGAGGCTTTTTGTCACATTTATGTAAAGTTGTTAGTGAATCTCGTTTGTGTAAAATATTTTTCACCGCTGTCGCTTTCAAGTGCCAATACCTTTTCTTGGTGTAAACAGAGGTTTCTGCTGCCTCCTTTGTGGTCTAAACCCCCCCATCCCCCTGCTCTCTTTTCCCCATCCCATCACTGTTTGATGGCATCATGGCGGAGAAAACGTGATTATGGCGTTTTCCCTAGTGAGCAGCGATCTGAACCTCATGTCACAGTCGCTGACAGCCACACACAGCAGACGGGTTTTAATAACTTCTGCTTTCCCTCCATGTTCTCCCTTTTCCTCTTTGCGCTTTATATCGCTCAGGCTTGTTTTCTTGCCTTCCTCTCTCTTTCTCTCTGTCTCTCTCTGCAGGTATATTGGAAACATTTTTCCTCTTGTCTTTGACAGGCAAGACAGATGAAAAACAAATTTCAGATGTGATCTGAGCGCCTCTTTAATCTTTGACTATGTTTTCTTCTAGGGAACACGGTCGCTCCGCCGTGCGCGGCTGTGTGTGATGTGAGCGTGTACTCGCATGCCATTCTGGGTACGTTTTTGCTGAATCTTTGCGTTGAAGAACGTGCCTGTGTACGGTACGTTTCTAAGCATACCCGTACCTCTGTGTGTGTTTATGCGAGCTAGCGTGTTTACAAGACGGAGTCAAAGGGTGTCAAGACAAATATATAAACTTGAACGTTTCACACTTTGGGTTGAAAAGCGGGATGGCGGTAAACTGATAAGGCCCTGACTGTGTGTGTGTGTGTTTGTGAAGGGAACTCAGAGGAAGAAGGAGAGGTGACTCTGCACCCAGGGCTTTCCTCAGGAAACGTCTCCTCGCATCGCACGGCCAGGAATGTGCCATGTTTTTGAGGGATGGCAGAAGTGAGAGAGTGAGAATGTGCTGTGCTTAAGCATTTTGCTTTTCATGCTGTTTAGTTATTAAGTATTATGACAAAGTAAAGCATGGTGTCATTTTTTATTTGATTGTATTTGGTTTAGTTGGTTCTTGTCAAATTGTGATGTGAAAAGGAAAAGAAACTAAATTGGTAGAGTTTGGAGTCTGTCATAGGCAGCAAAATAGGCACAGCGGTGTGTTTTGGAAACAGTCAAACTGTTTTGTTTGGAATCGTCTGAAGTTTAGAGTCACTTATTCTTTATTAGAATTTTTGGTCACACTTCAGTGTAGGGGACAATTCTCGCTATTAACAAACCATTAACTACGACTTTCCCCCCAATAAACTCTTAATTTGTTGCTTATTAATAGTAAGTTAGGTATGGGATGTAGAATATGGTCATGCAGAATATGTGCTTTATAAGTACTAATAAACAGCCGATATGCCAATAATCGGCATGCTAATAACAGCTAGTTAATAGTGAGAATTGCCCCCTATACTGAAGTGTTACCAAACATTTAAAGTCAGACCTTTTACAGGTAATGTAACAATATGTAGCTTTCAAAGCCTTTACTGAATAGATTTTGTCAGATTACACTGACAGTGTTGTATTTGTGCTTCTGTGTATATGTGCTTGTTTGTCTGTGTTTCATCGCAGGCTGCCGTCACATCAGAGATGGTTTGGATCTCTAGTTGGTTCATGTAAAAACATCAAAGTTACTTCAAGCATCTTCACAAACATGCAGTAGACCTCAAATTTTTTTTTGAAAGGATAAGAGTAAAAGGAAGAAGCCCTGACTAGGTACAGAACACACGCCTGCAGTGAGAAATAAATAGAGAGAGAGAGAGAGAGAGAGAGAGAGAGAGAGAGAGAGAGAGATGGTATATGTAACACTAAGACCCTCTTTGACTTCAGCTGTCCAAGCTCTCCCAAGAGCACAAAGCTGCCGGAAGACAACACAAGAGCTCTTGCCATCCTCCCACTCCTATATGTGCTCTTTCTCTTTCCTCTCCACCATTTCCTGCTTTTACAGTCCTTACTTCCTGTCCCTTATTGCCAGGCTGTTTCTCAGGTTTGGGTAGCCACATTATCAGTCCACTGGTAAACCATTTTTTTTTATTGTGGAATGGTATTAAAAATATATTTTTTATTGCATATACTGTAAAGCAAACTTAACAATTTACATATCAGTCTCTTCTCAAAAGAGGACCAGACTTTACACCTCCGGTCAAAAGTCTGTCTTTGCACAACTAGTCTTACTGTTTTTAGAGAGAGACACTGGTCCGTTTTGCATTTTTAGAGTAGTGTTGTGGTGAGCCTGCGGGTCTGAGCCCAGTCGGTTCTCATCGTGTCCTTGTGCCATGTAAGCCTTGAGCTTCTCTCCCCTGCTTTACTGCTTTTCTGGCCAGTGTCACTGATTTGTGTTTTTAAGGCCGTTTTGTGCAGTGTAGCAGTTTTAGTGCTGATAAAAGTATTTGGTTAATCAGCTTCCCTCACCGTCCCCCGGCCTAGGTTTGGAGGACAGGCCATTGAAGTTGAAGCTCTTCTGGGAGAAGTCCAGGCCAAGAGATTGGCACGGCAAGCTACCAATGCCAACGCGGCGCAGTCCTGCGAGATGCAGCTGGCAGCCAATGCGTTCGGATTGCGAAGGGTCTGAAGGCGAGACTGTCTGCTGCGTCCCGTCCAGAAGGAAATGCCTGTACCGCCCTCTCGGGCCGGCCTCCAATGCCTGATTGGACACAGTGACCCAGTTGAGTGATAAGGGCCCCAGCAGAGTTCCCGCTGTCCACGCTTTGGTACCGCACTAGGGGAATACTCATCGCTGTCACTCCATCTTCCCTGTCATTGCATAGCAACTGTGTGTGTGTGCATGTTTTAGGAGGCGGAGCTGTCACAAATGCCGGCCCGCATTCAAAACAGGCCTGGCTGCAGGGAAGGAGTGAAAGAGAGACATGAACATATTGAGGAAATCTCCTCCCATCGCTGTCAGTGGTGCCGTGTCGGTGACAAATGGCTGCCTGAGTGTAAATATTAGTTTTTTTTGTGTCACACTCTCGCTGTCAAGATGGAAGTGGTTGTTTAAATGGTTATTTTCTGACCCTTTTACAGGATGCAGAAATGGTGCTGTAATTTTGTTAGTCAGACATTTTTTGGAGGATCTATGCAATATAATATAATATAATATAATATAATATACATAACTATGTCTTCAGAGGTGTATGAAGACCTTACATAATGAAGCGTTATATTTTTATTACCTTAGAATGAGCTATTTCTATCTACATACACCGTGGGTCCCCTTGCATAGAATTCGCCATGTTGTTTCTACAGTAGCCCTAAACGGACAAACTGCTCTACAGAGCACGTTTCATAAATACATTATCTCCTTCAGCAAAGAAGTGAAAATGTGACGACATCTTAGTCCTGTGTCAGCCGCTGTAGTGCTTCGAAAGGGAGAGGGAGCGGTGGAGTGAGTAATTGGTTGCAACTCGCAACCTCACCACTAGATGCCGCTAAATTTCATACACTGGACCTTTAAGGGGAATATTTAGATTTGCCATGTTAATTGGTATTCTCTTAAAAAATATGTTACAATATTATATAAATATACAGTAAATTATATAATTTATTATAATTATAATAATTTATATAATTTTGTCCAGTAATATGGATGTTATCTGTGGCATATTTTTGGACATCTATTGAACTACTATTGAGTCACAATGCCACATTTATTTATGATTTTTGACATTGAGCACACGCTTGCATCTCCTTTATCTTATTTCAACTGCAGTTCGAATTTTTGTCGAATAGAAATAATTAAATGTATGTAGCAAATACTAGCTAAAATTTCTTTGGACGCGCGCGCGCCTGACCCCAAGTTAACTTCCAGTTTGTGTTTGGCTAGTGTCTAATAACATAACTATTTATATTTGATTTAATTTATGTTAATATTAATTTGTATTATTATTATACTGTATTTTAATTGTATTAAATAAACTATTTGTTGAATTTTGTTGTATGTTCATTTTATTACATAAACCATGGGTTGAATGGGTCCTGTAGTTTTGTCGCATTTAAACAAACCGTATGGTACATTGACATCTAGCGGTTGAGCTTGGTATCGGAGTATAAATTTAAAATATTGGAGAGACAAGCTTAGCCAAGTAACGGTTCTTCTCGGTTTCTTTTGATTGTTATCAGAAATAATCTACAGGCACTCTATTGTTTGTGAATGTGTACCGGAAGTTAAGTTGGGGTCACAAAAGTGTGCATGCGCAGTAACGTTTGTTTATGTTGTTAAGATGAAACCGTCTATACAAGAAAATGTTACTTGAATATCAGTACAATATCCTCGAGTATGATATCACAATATTTCATTGATTATTGATTTTTATTCCTTATTCCCTCTTGTTGTTTTGCTTCTGTATTTTCCACTCTGTATTACAAAACAAAGTAGTATTAGCTATATGCCCAAGATGAATGTGTTTGTTCTGTTTATGTGCTATGGTTTTATTGAACTACATTCTCTGTGTAGTCCCCTCTTTTGAATGGCTTCGTACCACTGTGTCCGGGTATTGATCTTCGGTTGGTTGCCTGTGATGTGTGTAGTGCTTACGGGAAAAAGCGTATGTATTTTTATACGCGTGTTGGCAGGGGTGAATTGCACCATTCAGAGAGTAGGCTTGCGAACAGCTCTCTCTTGGGTGTGTTTGTGCCCGTGTGTATGTTTGAGTAAGTGCATGGCCTTCTTTTAGCGTGCTTGCCTCTCTCCGAGCGTGTTTGTGTGTGTGTGGGTCTGTTCTGGCTCAGGTACGCCAACACATCCCCATCCACCCCCCCACCCCCCCCCCGTGCTGCAGCAAGATGACTGGGTCTCTGGAGGTCTGCAGGCCAGCATCTGGAGACAGAGCCGCGCGTGTTCCCGTCATTCTCCCTGCTATTAAAAGCTATTAAGCCATGCAGAACAAGTCAGGCTTTTATCTATTATTAATTATCTGGAAATGAAAGACACTCTCTCTCCTTCTCCTGCGCTCTCTCTTTATCCTTGATAGCGCGACTGCCGTCAGTATAGAATGACCGGTAAAGCGTCATTAACCCAGAAACATGGCAGTGATGGACAGCATGCTGGATCTCTTCATTTATAATGTGTTTCTCTTCGTGGCAAAGAACACGGGAGTCGTGAAGCCACACTTAGCAGTCATTAACTTGGCTCTACTGCAGAACTTGCTGGGTGATTTTCATTTATTAAATGTAGATTGTCTCGCCTTATGCTTTTTAACGCTGGGTTCAGTGGCTGAAGGGGAACCGCGCTCGGATTGTGTCATCAGGCACCACGTTTGTTATGATGTTGTGTGTTTCAGTGGTTTTATTCACGGTTTAGGGGTGTTGCCAGAAACAGTCAAATGGGTACAGTTAATATTGATATGATTAAAATTGATTAATATAATGTTTTATATTATCAAAAGGAACAATTCACCCCAATATGAAAATTCTGTCTTCATTTACTCACCCTCGAGTTGTTACAAATCTGTATACATTTCTTTGTTCTGATGAACAAAGTGAAAGATATTTTGAAGAAGGTTTGTAACCAAACAGTTCTTGGTCACCATTGACTACCATAGTAAGAAAAATTGCTTTATAAATTTCTTTGTTCTGTTGAACACAAAAGAAGATATTTTGAAGAATGTATGAAAGCAAGCAGTTCGGAGCGCTTTTGACTACCGTTATAATTTTTCTTACTATGGTAGTCAACGGTGGCCAAGAACAGTTTGGTTACAAGCGTTCTTCCAAATATCTTTCTCTGTGAAGAAGTTTACAGATTTATAACAACTGATTTGGATGACAGAATTTATATATTTGGGTGAACTGTCCCTTTAATATTTATAATATAAAATAGCAGTGAGAGATTTATCTTCATTGTTAGTTTTTTTAGGATTTGCTGTCACACTATAGGGCACATTTACACATTTATTTGTCAACCGCTTAAATATACAGTAGATATCAATGTCCAAATTTTGGTAGATTAACCAGTTTATTCGATTATAAGAGCATGAATCTTAATTGTGGTAAAATTACTGTAAAATCGCTTATAAAAAAAACAAAAGCCAATAGTCCACACTTTAACAATAGACATAATGCATACCTAAAACTCTACAATACACTGCCGCTCTGTGTGCTACATGTGTTTCTTATGATGATGTCTGTTCCACATGTTAGACAGGAAGAGATCAAATGCCCCTCCCTCAGAGCTGCGGACTTCAACATGATTAATCCTGCGCGTGCATGTGCTTAGCAGCAGTCCAGGGCCTGAGCTCCCAGGTCCATCAGGACTAAGTCTTAGGGACAAGCACCATGCCCCCGATCGTGATGCTTGATGTTGCGGAGGCAGCCATTGGCCCTGCATGGTCCCATTCTAATGAGGGGGCCGAACGGCAGTGCACTCTGGGCCCAAACAGCTGGACACTAATCCCAGGGTGCCGCTGAGCTGTTTTGTACCGACAAAATCACACACGCTTTCCTCACACCGGTGCGCGCACACACATGCGTACACACAAACAAGGAACACAAAGACACAGGGGTACAAACCCATTCAAATGCATGGGCTCTGACACACACAGGGCACACACGCACGCACGCACACACTGAGCTGCAAATGGGGGGCTGCTAATGGCTTCCAGTGGGAGAAAAGGAGAGCAAGGCTTTATCCCTTAAGTGTAGAAGACTTAATCATACAGAATGGCCCGGGGCCAGAAACAGGGCTGTACGGCACGCCCCTCCACACTTGCATTAGGTATTCTGCGGCTGAATCTCCTGCAGACGGCTGCAGCAGAACCGGGCCCAGGTGAGACTGCCTCGGAGCGCACGCTCTCGCTCTCCCTTCCCTCTTATCTCTCTCTTTCTCTCTCCGTTTCTCTCTCTCCATGTCAAACATACATACCAACAGTGGTCCACAAGAGCTTTCATTGTAATGTCATCGGTGGTACGTCTGCATAATATTCTCGGCCGCTCTCTCTTTTTCTCTTCCTCCGCCCATCTATTAGTCTTTTTGTCTCCTTCAAAATTTATATTCATACAAGCCCTACTAGCACGACTGTTTAAATAACAATTTCTTTCTTTTCTCTTTTTTCCTGTTTTTCCCTCCCCTGTCTTTCCGGCGTGGCGCTGCAGCTCAAAGCTCTTCTTTGAAGCTTTACCTGCAGTGCGTGCGAGTATGTGAGGCCCTTACTGGGAGATACAGGGGGTCCGTGTGTGTGCGAGTCTGCATATGCGTGTGCTTGTTAAGGGCCCTCACAGCTTCAGGTCTAAGGGCGAGTGTGTTTTTTCTTGCTGGGTTAAGAGATGAGTTCTCGTTCTTTGTACACACAGCTTCTTCTCATTGTTGTAAGCTCGCTCGCAGTGAAACACCTCGCTGATTTGATAATGGCGCCGATCCTAACAGAATTCATGAGCAAAGTCGAGAAGTGTGCGCATATAATCTCGGCAGTAGATGAGAAACTGTATTTTTGCTTCTCTGTAGTTAATGGTATAGTTTACCCCCAAAAATTCATGATTTACTTACTCAACTCAACTCAACTCAACTCAACTTTATTTATATAGCGCTTTTACAATTTTCATTGTTACAAAGCAGCTGCACATGAGACACATTGACTACAAGCAAAACAATCAAAGTTGTACCTGCAAAAACAAGAAAAGGTTGAAACACAGAAGACAGACACACCCACACACAAAACACTCCACACACACAACACGCACACGCACCAACAGATGTCTAGTCTGCTGTGATTGGTCAAATGGTCTAGTCTGCTGTGATTGGTCAAACGCGTTCAGCATGTGTCGCAAATGGACCGCCTATCATTACTGCTGTATTACGGTTTGCAGGTGGTTGGATATTAACAGTGTATAGAGAGAGATGGCGTCGATTTTACCTTACCAGTTCGAGCCCGAGTCTGACGAATCATTCTTTAATCCTTATACAGATGCCAGTAAGAAAAAGGACTGTTTTAGACACTTCTCTTGTAACAGTTAGTTATCACGGCATACAGTGTACGGTGTTCGTATCTTCAGATGTTATTATAACTATAGTACACCACGCAGTTCTTGAAATAAAGACTTTGTGAGTTAATATGGTTGAACACTTACATTAGCGCAACGAGTTTATAGCTAACGTTAGGTAAACAAACAGTAACAACCCCAAAAATAACGGTAACGTTAGCTAAACACAGACATGAGATAACGTCACACAAATTTAATTTTAAGTAAAGACAAAAATAAAGAGTCACACTTACAGGTTGTGATTCGGTGGAGCTTACAGGTCCAAATAAAGTTGGTATTGCAACATCTTTTAAGGAAAGACGTTTAATGTATCCTGCAGTAAAGGCGCCAAGATTGATGAAGCAATCTTCGGTAAAATGACGCGCGCAAAGTAAAACGTTCGGTTTATACTCCTTTGGTGTCGTTTGAAAAATAAATAGTAACCATTTTTTCCTCAGAAGTTCTTCCTTTGGTAGTGAAAATAAGACTGACTTAGTTTCACTACATAGAACACAGCTTCTCTTAGACATGATGCACACGTCACGAACGAGCTAGTACAGTGTTTGGGGAGGAGAGAGTTAAGTTTTCGCAGTCAGTAGGCGGGGATTTTTCTAGTGACGTAGGTACATTGTGGTTAAAGATTCGGACAGGTCATGGCTTGTTCGCGTGATTCAGAGTCGATTACCTTTTTTATAAGCTAATAACTTTGTTATTCGTTCACCTTCGGATTTACAACTTGGCAGATTGCTTACATTCAAACACGGCAAAATTAAACACTTCATGAAATGTATTTTTTATGATCTCGAGGAATGTACTCTTTAAACTCTTTCGCTTCCGGTAAACACACAGAAATGCAAAACTCAAACAAACTGATTGNCACACAGACACAGAGACACACACACACACGGATGCGCACGCACACACACACAACACACACACACACACACGTACGTACACAGACAAGTACGCACACACACACACGCTCAGTGAGAGCACACATTTAGGATAAAGGAGAGAGAAGCACAGGTCAAATAATACAGGTTTGAAATGACACGAGGGTGATTAAATGATGAAAGAAGTTTCATTTTTGGGTGAACTATGCCTTGAAGAGTTGAGTTTTATACTTTATAAAAATGTACACCTATGTAAAAGCATAGATTATATAACTCCCTGAGGCTAATTTGATGCTTTTTTCTTCTACTTATGTCGACTCATTTTTCCGTGTAAAGGAAACCTGTACTATATTCTTTTTTTTAATTTGTTGAAATTACAAAAACGTACCCGTTCAGGTCGACACTGCATGTGTTCATCTGTGCATACTCTTCGTGATTTCCCCATACCCTTGTTATTTTGGTAGATAAGAATCACCCGTTGTTAATTTAAAGCGCTCATTTTGAAAACAATTAAAGCCTGTGTCACTCTCCCACCGGCTGGCACGCGTTTTGGCGGCTAAATGCGCACGTTGTGTTTGTCATGTTGCTACGACGCGCTTGTTTGATCTCTACCCTCGTCCCATTCAATGCTCTGCTACGCCGATCGCTGTGTTGCCGTCAGCTACGTTCACGTATATTAGACTGTGTGCGTGTGTGTGCGTGGTGACAACGCTGTTTAACATTGCTTAACAGGACCCAGAAATGCAAATAACGCTGCACGCTCACTCCAACGCAGCAGTAATTAACTGAGAAGAAATTTCAATAATATAGAAATAAATTGTGTCAAGGATTTGTGTGTGTGTGAATGAGACGAAGAGAGGGAGTTTGAAGATGGCCCTTGGGGGAAAGTGTTTTTTCCTTTCCTTTTTTCTTTTTAAATAATAGTTTAAATGGAAAGAGAAACAGCAGTCCACCCCTGCAAAGGTGATAAAGGAGGAGATTTCCCTGAGATGCTTTTAATGTATTAAATCTGTAATGTTACAAATTAACATGAAAAGATCATAGATTTTTTTAAGGTCAAACGTAAATGCATGCACACCGTGGTCAGTCTGGTCAGCAGTGTCCATTTTGGATCTTGAAATGGAGGCATGGGCGTCAGTCTTTCCTCCCTTCAGCTCCTGCGCAATTGGCACCGGTTGGCGAGCATGCTAAGGAAACGGAGAGTATCCAAGGTAACATTTAAAACATGCTGTTATCATTAGTCTGCACCCCACTGTATAAAGCTTTTACAAGCAGAAGCCTTTCTAAAGGAAGGAAGCAGGGCCTGTAATGTGGAGCCTTCAATTGTCTGGTCTGAGATGAAGAACACACATAGGGTAGGGTGTACACTACCCTTATCTAGGAGCTGGATGCATGTAGTACAGTTTAAAGAAATAGTTCACTCAAAAAGGAAAATTCTGTCTTCATTTACTGAAGCGTTGGTTTTTAAAACTTGCCAGAAGAATTTTATTGCTTAGATTTTGCTCTTCCTTAGCCTCAAGGGATTTGAAGGTTGCCGGTTCGATTCCCAGGGCCGGTGGGTTACGACTGAGGTGCCCTTGAGCAAGACACCTTACCCCTACTTGCTCCCCGGGCGCTGCAGTGATAACTGCCCACTGCTCCGGGTGTACGTGTGTTCACCACTTGCTGTGCGTGTGTTCACTATTCTCTGGATGGGTTAAATGCAGAGGTCACATTTCGGGTATAGGTCACCATATCTGACTAATAGGTCACTTTCACTTTCACTTTGATGGAGTCTCAAATGTTTCTCCAAAAATCAATTAGGAGATTAAAAACGGAAACAAGTGAGACAATTGTTAAAATACACAAAGAGTATGGAGAAATGACTGAAGAAGTAAGAAATGTTTGAGTTCAACTTGAAATTTTTAGTAATATTGGCTTGCAGATCTGGCAAATCTGAGCTCAGTTTGTGACATTGAGGTCTCTTTTGTAACTTTAATGGAGACAAAACATTCCAGTTGCTCTCATTTAATCTCACTGATGTCTGTTATTGAGATTTCTCATCTGTGATTTTTCTTTCTTCTGGGTTATATGGCCTTTTGTGAGACACAAAAGGAGACATTTGCACGCTGCTCTCTAATACATTATGAATGTTATTGGGAATTTTTCTTTAAATTACAATTTATATACTTTTTTATTTCTTATAAAGTACCATTCTAGAGAATTCGGAATATTACTTTTTATGTGTCCATTTTGGATCTCGACAGCCTCTGGTCCCCATCCACTTACATTGTTTACAATACTCTCTTCCATACATTCTTATTCTACTTTTGCGTATAAAAAAATTATACAAGTTTGTATCAAGGGTGTGTAAGAGATTGCAGGATTTATTTGTGCATTTTAAAACTGCCAGAAGGCCAAAAACAGTCACAGCCAAATACTAACCAATAAATCGGCCAATGTCTTTCACTTGTAGCTATAGCATACAATACTTTTAAAAGTTAGTGACTGTGGATAAACACATGACCATCACACACCAGATTTATCTCCCGGCCCCCCCGTCTCACACTCCCTATGGCTGAAGCCCCCCCGCTGCGTCACAGTTCACAACAGCAGTGCTTTCTGCACACAGGGCGCCAGGGGACGAAGACAAGATACACAGAAATAAATATGCTCAGCTAATGAGGGAGAGCAGAAAGAGGCTTTTAATAGAATGCTGCTTTTAAAACTCCTTCTAATGACTTTTTTCATCTTCGCTTCCAGTCGCCCTTTTTCTTTTGTTTCTTTCCATGAGGACTTTCGTTTGGCTGTGCGGATCCTAGTGTGAGGTCTCGATATCCTCTCGGGTTGTTTTATTCTTGTTTTTTTGGGAGGGATGGAGAGCTTGAGTCACCGAGGACTGAAGTGTGTACTGAGAGCTATCTGTAGTCCAGTGGTCTACAGCTGTCCGGCCCATCCCTGTAGATGAGGGTCCGGCCACACCTTCGTGTGTTATGATACAGATTTTTATAACAGTGATAATTGATATGCTTTAGCATCTGCAATCGCTTTTATTTAAATCTGTTCATTCACTGATTTTATTTTGACCATCGATTTTGACAGTAGATCTGGAGTTGTGGTTGTGCGTGTGTGTGCTTGACAGAGAGAGAAAGTATGTCTTATTTGGCTCCGGCCCAGTGTAGTGCAGTAGTGTGTAGGAGGTAGAGGGCTGCCAGTGCCCCTGGCAGCTTTGTTTTTAGACGGGGATCTGGGCTCAACTGCGTGTGGTGCTGTTGTGCTGAATGCCGGGGGCTGAACGGAGCTGTCTGTATCTGTGTGTGTGTGTGTTTGAGAGACGTAGGGCATTTGTCTGGCGTAACCCTCTACCTCCTCCACACTCCTTCGTTCTCTTTTTCTCTGCCTGACTACACTCCAATATCCCTCCTCTAATGAAGCGGGAAATGGTGGATGAGTGGCGCTCTGATTGGGAGTAATTTAGCGTTTTTTTCCTCCTCCGGTGGGAAGACATGTCTTCAGGAATGTGACGTCCCTCGTTCGGTCCAGGAGTCTTAAGCACTTGGTTTGGCGAGGCTGAGATTCAAGTGATGTTTTGCTCTGTGGTGCTATGAATTCTGGGAATGTTCTATTTTGTGTTTAGAACCATGTTTACATTTTTTTTCCGAGTGAATATGAAGTGGTGCAAAACTCACTGCTGTGATGCTAGTGTTATCAGTGGTTGCCAGGTCTTTGCTATGTGGTTGCTAGGGGGTTTTGCGTGCTTACTAGGTGCTTTTAACCGCTGACATTCTTGTCAAAAAATATGGAGATATGAGGTTTCAGAAGGACAGCAGTGATATGCAATTTTTATAATTTGCCCGACAACAGTAATAACACCTCGGTAGTACTTTGGGATTTGCAGAATCCCCTAACCATAAATATGAGCAATGGTGACGTTTTTCTTAAGCATGCGCCTCTAATTATTTCTTCTTAAGGAAGGTATAAGTTTTGTGCGAGTGTGGGTGTCTGAGTGTACTTAGCACCTGCAGTGTAGGCTGGGTTTCTGGAGAGAAACAGTGTTTTTTTATGCGTGTGTGTGCATTTTTGTGCGTGTAGCGGCACTCATAGCGGATCTTTCAGACTACCGGGAGCATACCATAAAGCCAGGGGGAGAGCAGCCCAACCCAGCTCAGTGGAGAACAAGAGAGCAAGATCTGACTAGAAAAAGCAGCATGATATCTCCCATGATAAACAGTATAGCACGGAGTCGGAACGGCTGAGGCCGGGAGAGAAACTACTGTGTGAATAGAAAAGCAACAGTACACAAACATTCGGACAAACTTGAGGTGAGAGAGATGGGTCATTGTACAAAACAGCCCCAGTGTATCACTGTTTAATGTATTTAAAGTAAAATATATACTTCAACAAATAATTGATGACTTTTTTTGTGTAGTAATATAGTATATGAACACAAAAAGAAAACGTTTTTGTTTTGTTTTTGTACATTTTTTTCAACTAAATATCGAAAATTATGCATTTAATGTAAATCTAGCATCTTCTCTTTTACAAAGTATTTTTCTTATGTTAGTCAGTGGGGGACCTTAAAATGTTAACACTCATGCCATGATTTTGTATTATACTCTGATAAATGTACAGAATTAATATTAATCTGTCGAAATAAGTATTTGATTGACTGTCCAAGTGGCACCTTATTACTACCTTGAGCACAAGGCTTGTAATGTCAAATTAAACTACAACTATCAATCCTGTTACCATCAACACTGATATCTTTTTAAAGGTTGAATTATATCCTCATACATATTATAAGTATTAGCTTGACTTAACTTGGCTTCGTTCGCGATGACACGGTGCATATTAGCAACCAGCACATTTTGTCTCTGCTTGAAGTTTTAAAGATGTTACATAAATTGATTGATCAAACTTTAAAAGGCCTCTGTTTTGTAGAATGACTCAGATGGTCAGGGAAAGGAAAAAAGCACCTCCAAGTCTGGAACAAGTATAAACAGAAGCGAACGTCCAGCCAACCGTCATTTTGGACTGGGAATTTGAGTAACAGAAAGGAAAAATCTGACAGCCTATGAAACAAAAGACAAGAGAGAGGAAAAGCGAGGGAGAGGTGTGACGTATCCCTTGACTTTGAAAGGAGTGGAAGAGAGAGGACCTCAGTGTACTGTTAGTAAAGGCCTTCTGTTATTTCTGGGCTCCGCAGCTTGGCGTCCGGTAACAGGCCCGTCATTTTGACCTGGCTTGGCTCCTTGGGTCTTGACGGCAGGAACTCCTGGCTGAAGCGTCTGCGGTCGTGATATTCCGCAGCTTTGAGAGGGAAAACAGGGGCCTGTTGCCTTTGGAGTAGAATATGGAATGGGGGGGGTGGTAGGGTAATTCAGTTCGCACCGACCACCCTGCTGGGAGCACGGGTGAGAGAGGGGTGTACGGTGGCCCAGACAGCACATTCTGCTCTGGAGTCTGTGTGTAATTAAGGATCTGATAATGTGGAAGGAATGCAGTATGGCTGTCAGGGACAGTGCCGTTCCTGGCCGTTTTAAACTCTCGCTTTGTATCTTTCTTCCTTTTTGTCTTTCTCTCTTGTGTTTCTTCTTTCGCTGAGAGTCTTTTCCTGAGAGGAAGTGGGTTTAGTGAGACTGTAGTGATGCCCAATGCCAGTGGGAACATATCTAACCACAATTTCCTTTACACAGAACAGATTCTCTACTCTTCTTTCGCTCTCCCCGTCTGCGCTTTTCCTACTTTCACATGTAAACGTCTCTTTAAAGTAACAGTTTACTCAAAAATGAACATCCTGTGATTTAATCACCCTCGTGATTTTTTCGAACCTCTGACACAAATGGAGATAATGCGCAGAATGTATTTGTATATGTATTGGTTGTTTTTTTAATATTATGAAAGTAAGTGGGGGACAAGCAAGGACTGTCAAGCTCCAAAAATGACCCAAAAAGGATGATCTGTACAGTACCAGTGAGATCTTAAATTTAAGCCGGGTTTCCATATATATTCAATTTTTTGTGTAAAAATGTGTGACATATGTTTTGACATAAGTAAATCCTAATACTGTCAACTGTGAAGTGCCAAGTTTAAACATGTAGAACAAATTTGAGCTTTCATGGAGACTGACAGTCCCACACGTACAACACGAGGGTGAGCAAATGATGACAGGATTTTCTTTTCTTTTTGTGAACTCTTCCTTTAACATCTCATGTGGTTAGTTTGATAACCTAATTAGTGTATTTGCCTCCTGTGAACCTCATCAGCGATGTTTATCTTTCCTGCTTTTTGTTCCTAATCTTTAACACGGACATTGTCCTCCGAGTATGAAGACTTGTACACTTAATAGTCCTCAACAGTTCATTCATGCTGAAAAAGTGCCGTTATAAATGACTTGACTGATGATAATGCGACAGAAATATTCCTTCATGCTCTGATGCCTCTGTCGTCTAATGTGGAGGGGTTAAGCAAATTACCGACTGTATTTGTTGTTAAGGAGTAATGGCGCGTGTGCTAGTGTGTGCATGTGTGTGTGTTTCCATTCTAGACTGTTGAAAGCTGTGTGCCAAAGTGCTTCGAGCGGAGTTTTGTAGAGACCGGGAATGTGTGTATGTGTGTGTGGGGTTGAAGTTCTCATTGTGTCCTGAACACTGCTGCTTCCTGTTTGTGTGCCAGTAGGGCTTCCTTCCTTGACAATGCCCAGGAAAACCTTCATCACACATTCCTCGTCTCATCTCACTGCCTCACGTTACCTGTTTTTGCACCTCTAAAATTAGCACATGGACAAACAAAGTAAAGAACTCACACATACACAGTAAAGCCCTTTGATGTACATCCAACAACCAGATTGAACACAACACTTATTATATGGGCTGCCCTTTATGTTGCGCGCTTCGGTGTAGCCGAACCATTATAGTGTTATGCATTGAACAGTTTTTGCAGTTTTTAAAATGTTTTTATTTTAGTTTTTGTTTCGTTTCAGGTTTGGGAAGGGGTGTAAAGATGTACTGCATATTGCAATACAAAAAATATGTAAGGCATGTGTCTTGGAGCTGTGGGAATTGTTTAACGCAATGTTAGTTTAACCCTACTGGTTGAGCTGCAAACATGTGACTTGCGTCAACTTAATAAATAAGGTTTTAATGTTTTGTTTGTTTAATTTTGAGCTGTACCTGCTTTGACTGCTTTAAGAAGTTCTTTTTTAGGGTTTCTTTCCTTTTTCAGTGTTAATTTTGTGGTAAAATCCTGTTTTAATTTCCAGTGACATTAATTCATTTTTTTTATTCTACATACAGATTCAATTCAACATTGAATGTTGTTAATTCTGTAACAAAATAGTAAATCTAATTGAAAATAGTTAATGTGTTGAGAATAAATATGAATTTTATTGTTAGAATGTTATTTAAATTTAATGTTATAACGTTTTGTTCAAAGTGGTGTGATCAGGGTGTCCGCAGGGTCTTAAAAAGTATTAAAAATTGATAAATCAATTTGGAGAAAATTAAGGCCCTTAAAAAGTATTAAAAAGTCTTAAATGCCACTTTCCAAGGTATTAAATTGTGTATCATCTTTTCGTATTTGTCTAAAGAGGTCATATGCTGAAGTTTGACTGATTTAATCATTGCGTAGGCGAATAGTGGGAGGTCCATTTATACCGGGTTGTTAAACAACATCGTTGACTAATGGGGAAATGCAAGTTTTCGTGCAAATGGTTGAAGGATAAGGAGTTGGAACCATGGTTGGTGGACATCTCTGGGAATAACCGTGAGGCGTATTGCTCTGTCGCTGCATCCGAAATCGCATACTGTGACAGTACGAACTAAATTTGAATAAGTACCTACTACCTACACTGTTAAAACAGTACATTCTATATAGTATGAGTATGAGTGGGGGGTAGTATTAATACATTTCGGATATACTGCGTCCGCCATGTTTTAATGTCATGTGACCCGTATGCTCTTTGACCTATGATGTATTAACAACAACCTAAACGTGAGCGTTGATAAAAACAAAATTTAGACACGAGAAATTCATTTATTGGTACTTACATTAAAAGCGGACGTCTGTCTTAGTTTTCCACTATATTTATTTGATTTACTTTTGAAATTTGACCGTTGCTAAGCTCCCGTGGCATCATGTGATAGAGAAGTGTCCATCCTATCCACATTCACGAATCTCGGCGGAAGTAGTAGTACTACTATGCATGACTCATACTAATTTTCTCCTACTGTATAGTATGGAATTAGGCGATTTCGTATGCGGCGTGTGTGTCGGAAGGCGATTAGCATAGCCTCGATGGGGATCAACACTGTCCAGTCTCACGTGCTAAGGGCTAGCCACAAAGCTGGTTTCCCTTTCTAACAAACCTTGCTTTGGGTTAATCACTCAATTGATTGTGCTTGTATTAATGCAATTATGTTGCATTAATAAGGAGTTATCACAAACTAAGACTGTTTAGTTGTGCTATCTTACAATCAGTATATAGTAAATGTAAGTTTAAGTGTCGACAATGTAACCGGTTAAAACTTGAAGTGGCGATGAGGTCTTAAAATGTATGAAAAGAGTCTTAAAAAAGATCTTAATAAGTATTACATTTAGCTCTATGATTCCTGTATGTACACTGGTGATACAATTGTAATTGTAAGTGTATTTTGGATACAGATTATGCGACTATTCTTTTCTACATATACAGAATCTACATTTTTTTTTTGTTTTTTTATTTTATTTAAGCATTTTTTTGTTTGTTTTTGAGTAATGGAAATGAATTTAGTTTTTCCAAATGCATGTTTTATTTTGTATTATCGAAAATTCTTTCATTTTAACATTTTAGCAACACAAGCATTTGAACATTTTTCTCTCTCTCTTTCTCTCTATAGCGGTAGAAGAGGCCGAATCTACAGAGTGTACCAGTGGCTGGGACTCTTCTGTTCAGACAGGTATGAATTTCAGTCCTGCACATCCTCCAATAATACGTCCAATCCCTGCTCCTCCTGGAGATGATCCACTGCATCACAATCTCTAATATCAATTCCACATGGCCTGCCCTGCAGCCCTGCACCCAGAGGGAAGGAGATGGCTGGTGGGAGGAAGGGTGGGGGTGGAGTTTTTCATAAGGCACAGGAGGATGGTGTCCAGGTGCATGCTGGACTAGAAGCTTAGTAGCGCTTCCTGTTCGGAGCATTCGTGTGTAGTAAAGACACATTCTCGCACTCAGAATGTAATATTGCACGACCTGACGAGTCTGATTACACCTCCTCTCAGGAGAGCAAAAATCTATCTCGCAAAATCCAAGCGGGCTGAATATTAGATTTCGCTTTTCTTCCCGTTACCTCACAAGCCCTTTTCTGCACCCATAGTTCAGTGTCGAGTCAAATCTAGATATATTTTGGATTGTAGAGTAATTGCAAAATGTTGTGTTGGCATTAAAGGTATAATTCACCCAATAATGTAGGGTGACCATACGTGCCATTTTTCCCGGACTCGTCCTGGCCAGGATTTCGGGTGCATCCTCCAGAGGCCGCATTTGTCTATCTCATATGTCATCGAGGTTTATTATTTCAGGTTTTATTTCAGAAAAGCAACCATTATATTTCAGGGTAAAAATGAAACTACAATGATTATATGTCTTATGAGAAATAAATGTTAATTTTATAATGTATTTTTTAACTGAAATGTGAGAACCTCGATGAAGTATGCGGTGGACAAATGCTACCTCCGGAGGACGCACCCGAAATCCTGGCCAGGTCGTGTCCAGGAAAAATGGCATGTATGGTCACCCTAAATAATGAAACCTTTTGATATTTTGAAGAGCGTTGGTAACCAAACAACATTTGACCCCATTGATTTCCATTGAATGGACACAAAACCACATTTCTCAAAATACCTTCTTTTGTGTTCCACTGAAGAAAGAGTCAAAACAAAGTACAAACAAGTAAATACAACTTTGACGCAACAGGCTGGGTTGAACGTCTGACAGTTGTTTTAAAATATATTTGTATAGCAGTTAGATCACATGCTGCATGTTCAGGATGTGTTAAAGTGGCCGCTGTGAGTTCCAGCTCGTGTCATTTCCTGATTCTGTTCCCCCTTTATCCCCCATTTTCTGTCATCTCTTGGCTAACCCTATCAATAAAAGTTTGCAAAAATGCCAAAAGTACAATAAATATATAGCCTCCATTAGGGGAAGTGAGTTTAATACCCTGAAGACAGATAAGATCCAAAGTCAGCTATTAAGAGCGAGTAAGTTTGGGAATTTTCGTGTTTGTGTGTTTTATCCTGGTACTTGGGAGAGGTGATGAGCTCAGCAAAGAGATCGGAGAGAGGGAGAGGCCCCTGAGGTGCCGAGGGGATGACGTAGGCTCCTCCTAACCGGCCCTGAGGGAGTGCTGCAGGGGTGCTGATTGAGGTCCTGGATGACTGCAAAGTGCTGCGTGTGTGAGATACAGCAGGATGGGGATGTCCCTGGGCTCCCTCTAACCCTCTGCTCTTCCTCCTCGACTCCTCCCTCCATCCCTCGCTCCTTCATTTCTCCCTTTTGCGCTTTAACCCCATTTGCTCACGCTAATCAGCCTTTTTCCCCCTCCGCGTGCCAAAACCACCTCCGTTCCGTGCGGACTCAGTCTTGAGCATTCCAAGTCACCTCTTTATTCTTTTTCCTTCTCTTTGTCTCCTTTATTCTCCCGCTTTTCTCCATCCATACTTTCTCCTGTGTTTGTTTGTGCCTCTGTGTTGGGGCCCAGGGGGCTGCTCGCCATCTCTTATTTAAAAAGATAAAAAACCTTCCTTCCCTTTATTCCCTGGGAGATGATGTCGACAAGGACACTGGCAGGCTTTTCCTGGTATTAAATTCACTTCGTTTTTTTCTTTCCTCCTCTGTGGAAAATGTGTGCAGAGTTTGGAGAGAGTGGAGTGTGGGGAGGTTAGAGTGTAAGTGGTGGAGAAGTTAAAGGAAAGAGTTGGAGCCCCGCCCCCCCCCCATCCACAGGCCCCTGAGGACCTGATTGAGGCCCCTTCAGGTTCGTCCCGTTGGGGGAGCGGGCCGGAGGTACACCCCCTGTTTCCACTCTCTCGCTCTCTCTCTCTCTCTCTTAGCCTCTCTCTCTCCACCCCGTGCTCCCTGAGATAGAAAAACAACCCGTCCCTCCCTGGCCCAGAGGGGAAGAAGCGAAGGAAAGGAGAAAAGAGAGAAAATGAGCCAGGTCTGACACTAGAGACTCTGCGAGAGATGGTGGTGGGGGGGTCGGTCGAAGAAAAGGAAGAGGAGGAGGGAGGGTTTATAGAGACAGATGCAGACGCTTGTCATTTTTTCGAAAGTGGGAGCAGGGAGGGGGGAATTGTTCTTTATAAGTGCCATCAGAGCTGTGAAGTTGAGCATTGTTTTTTCTGCTTCCTGTCAAAGAGCTGGAGCAGTGCTTTTATGGATGCATTCACACACACATACACACACACACACTTTGAAACAATAGCTCTAGAGACTTTGCTTTGTCAACATATAGGACAATGTCTGACGCACATTTGCAGGGATCAAATACATTATTACTCACACACACACCGACGCGCACAAGCACCCAATTTGTGTGTGTGTCCCCGACTATGATTCATTGTGGAAAAAGACTGCTCATATCCCTGTGTGCTGGCCGATAGGGGCTGTAATGGTCCTGAATTGAATTATTTTATTTGTTTCCTCCCTCAGCTATTGGTGGGCCTGTAGGCCCTCTTAACTCAGCCAATCAGAACGCTCCGTTCTCTCTTCCTTAGTCTCACCCACACTGGGTGAGTCGTTGTGACCTCACCCGTAATGGGAGCTTTTCGGTCACCTGTGTATTCCTCAGTCAGAAAGGGAGCTGTTGTGTTCAAGTTTTATTTGGCAGCAGGGCACTGAACCAGGCCTATTTATGACCCTCGTAATGGCCTACGCTGTCAAACTCAGCACATGTTAAACTTTTGAAGTAGCCATATTGAAAGAAGGATATGTGCTGTAGTCAAATGAGAATTTTTTGTTCTTAATTTTTACTTGTCCCACCACAAAACTGACTGTTCGTTTTGTGAACTATAGATGCAATGCAATGTGCCACATTAGAATAAAAAAATATAGAATAGATTGTGGCTTGCTGTGCATCACCGTCATGGCTGATGCAGACAAAAATTGTCTGAGAAAGATTGCTTTTTTTTTAAGATTTATTTTTGGCGTTTTTTGCCTTTATTCAGAGTACAGTAACAATAAGAGGACAGGAAACGAAGTGAGTGAGAGGGGGTGTGGGATTGGGAAAGGACCACGAGCCGGGACTCGAACTCTGGTCGCCTGGAGCGCAACAGCGCCATATGTCGGAGCATTAACCACAAGGCTATCGGCTCCTACAAGATTGCTTTTCTAATTTGTTTTGATGTTGTATCATGTGGACAAACAGTTATGTGTAACTAAAGCAATATCATCCCTTAAGAAATGCTTCGGGTGAGGCAGAAACCAGTGTAATTCTACAGGGTGTTCTTAAAGGTACAGTTCACCCAAAAATGAAAATTCTGTTGTCATTTACTCATCCTCATGTTGTTCCAAACCTGTATAAATTTCTTTGTGTTAAACACAAAAGGGGATATTTTGAAGTATTTTGGAATCCAAACAGTTCTGGGGCACCATTGAATACCATAGTAGTTTTTAGTTTTTATTTACTACTATGGTAGTCATTAATGGTGCAGAACTGTTTGGTTACAAGCATTCTTCCAAGTATTTTTGTGTTCAGCAGAACAACAAAATGTATACAGATTTGGAACAACTTGAGGGGTGAGTAAATGACGACAGAATTTTCATTTTTGGGTGAACTGTTCCTTTAAGACCAACTACTCACCGATTTTAGAAATATGTAGTTTTGCACAACAAACCTAGATGTGTGCTAGAGTACACAGCATTAGCATGACAATCTCTAATGGCCCTAAACTTTCTCACATGACCCCAACTGTCAGCCCCCCTTAACCAGAGGATCATCAAGATATGATTTTGGTGTTTGTGTGCGTGTATGCTTCAAGTAAAATATCAGTCAGTCTCCTGGCCTCTTCACATGCTCGGTCCCCTCTGGAATCTAACCTGAGCTGGCTTCAACCATGCGTTCTGGCTGCTTTCCTCCCAGCTTATGGTTTGCTTTTGGGAACGAGAGATGGGGGTGCAGCAAGAGGACAAGAACGATGATGACCGTCGGCTACATCACAACCCCAAAATGGCCCTCTTTCTCCATGATGCAGTGGACAGTTTAGAAAAGAGGACACAAGCAAGAGATCCATCTCTCTATCCCTCAAGTGCTTTTGTGAGTCTCTCCCTTTCCGCTCGGGTCTCGCTGTCTATCTCATTTGTGTCCCTCACTATTTTTCTTCATCTCCCTGCACGAACCTCTGGAGGTCTATAATATATTTTTAATTTCCCCAAGGCAGCGACAGGAAAACAGTTTTAATGTGTGAAGAGGAGGTTCACGGCTGCTTCTTTGTGTCTATGCATTAGCATGTCGACGTGCACATGCGACAATGCGCGTCCACGCCGCAAACGCTCGTGGGCGCTCGTGGTGCCGTGGCCTAGAACAGGTGATGGCATTGGTGAGCAGCTGTACTGCTGTTTGTTTGTTCCGGGTGATTCAATTCCCATCTTTCCATGACGATCTCTTTCATCATTCGTCTTTCTTCTGCATGTCTGGGTGCGCGGGTGTTGGGTGCTGGGTCTCCTGAGAGGGGGAGCCTGGTACAGAGTAGCTGGCAAACTGGGGTCCCGAGGGACTGCACGGTATTGTGGAAACACAGTAAGCAGGGGCCGGTGAAGCCAGAGAGAGAAGTCTACTTGCTTTAAATAGGTCCCGTGTTTACCGTGTTAGGCCCCGCGGTCTCCCGAGAGACCACGTGCATGCACTGCACCTGCTCAAGCGCTGGGCCATCAGGGGCCCCTGTCCCAACTCCAACTTGGAATACAATGCCGGTGACCACTGCTTTTTTTTAAGTAGCTAGTGGAAGTTCAGAAATCAGGGTGACTGATGTAATGCAGATTTAAACTACAGTTGGACAAAACGTATTGATATTTTCACTAGAATACACTATTTAACGCATTAAAGGTCCAATGCGTAATTTTTTGTAGGATCTGTCTACAGAAGTGCAATATAATATACATAACTTCGTCTTCAGAGGTGTATAAAGACCTTACATAATGAAGAGTTGTTTTTATTACCTTAGAAAGAGCTATTTCCATTTACACACACCGCGGGTCCCCTTACATGGAATTCGCAATGTTGTTTCTACAGTAGCCCTAAATGGACAACCTGCTCTACAGAGCGCATTTCGGAAAGACGTTATCTCCTTCAGCGATAACTGATTTCAAAAAAGTGAAAACGTGATAACATCTTAGTCCTGTGTCAGCCACCGTAGTGCTTCGAAAGAGCAGTGGAGTGAGTCGTTGGTTGCAATTCCCAACCTCACCGCTAGATGTCTCTAAATTTCATACACTGGACCTTTAGGAACAAAATATGTGTATTATTTAAGAACACTTGGTTGATACTGATACAAACAACTTTATTTACATTTTAAGCGAGTTGGCATAATTTTTCACCACTGCTAATTAAAGTTAAATCGGCCTGATCCATAACTGTCATTACTGTATAAAATGAAACTATGAAATATTCATGACTCTATACAGGACCAATAGGAAATTCCATATGCATGAGTTGTACAAAGCAACGTGAGTCCATCTCATTCAAAGGTGCTGTAGCTGTGGAGTCCATATTAAACCTGGATCACACCTCTTCCTTCTGTTCAACATCATTAATGTGTTCTATCAGAGAGCGTGTCTGCTCCAGTTTTCCGGTACAGCGTGAGAGATGGATTTCGACAGGTAGGCTGTGTTCATGTGATGAGATCAGACATCCCTAATCGAGCTCAGAGCAGCACTACAATTTCTTTGGTCTCTCTGACTAATGCAGCCTTGATCTGGTTTACATTTGGCTGCGTCTGGTTTGAGTGTGTGTATGTGTATGTGTGTTTTTGTGGCGTAGTTGAAAGACAGCCTTGTGGTTTAGATGTTGTTTTAGGAAAAGAAAAGGGACCAAGGGCTTGTTGAAGTTGGAGCTGATATTTTCCAGTACAGCACAGTGTGGCTGGTGCTTTTGTTGGGGTTTAGTAGTGTAGTGTTCTTGTATTTGTGTCTGTGTGTGTGTGTGTGTGTGTGTGTGTACCAATTATACGTATGGGTCAGAATATTTGTCCCAAATAAAAAAGTTTCTATTTGCATTTATTTGCAGAGAATGAAAACTGGAAGAAACAGGTCAAAATAACAGAAAAGATGTCAAAATTCGTTTTTCAAATTTCAATTACTGCAAAAAAACTGCAAAGTTAATATTCACTTTTAAGCAATACAACAGTAATATTTGTATATACATTTAGGGAAAGTTAAAAAAAAGATTTATGTGATAACATTTTTCATGTCTTTGACTTTGTCACTCCTGTGGTTTGATTTAGTTGAAATTCAACAGACACTGGACTGGAATGGCCATAATACATCTAGAAATGCTGATTAAATGAAAATTTGGAATGGTCTCTTATTTCTTCCCGCAGCTGTATATATAAGTAGTTATTTTAGTTACATTTTTACAGTTGGTTTTATAACTAGCATGCTGACAGGGTGCTTTAGCTGTCAGAGATTTGGCATAGTGAAACATTTGGGTTTATTAAATTAATTTCCGCTAAAGCGTCAAAAGTAAAAAATCATTTCTGCATTGGCTGCAATTATGACCTCATGCATGTATTTCCCCTTTCAGTAATTTTAAAACAGTTAAACATGCATTATATTGCACTTACACACATAGTACAGCATAGCTAAGGGTAGACACAGTGGCGGAAAGGGAAATGGAGTTTTAAGGGTTGTGGTCATAAAGAGAGTTCTCTTGCTAAAGTCTCAAAACATTTTACGCAAGTTGCTGAGTTGTCGTCTTCACGAATCGAAACCCGCAAGCGCAAAATGGAAGGCTTTTTATTGCAGTATTTACTTTTTATATTTAACGTTACTGAGCGTTGTGGGCGATCAGTTGATTTCTTGGAGATGTTGGTGACTGTGGGAGCCGCAGACTCTTAGCGGCACTAAAGCATCTTCTGGATGCTTTGACGCTTTGTCATTTTGCCGTTCTTCCCCGTGCGTGGAGGATGCCTTGCGGTGTCCATTAAGGGCAGCATCACACCGATGCTAATTATTTCCCGCTCTCTCATGATGGAGGCTGCACCACACTTAAACAAAAAAACACATATCAACCTAACTAGGGGTAATTAGCAGGTCCCTGTAAGGCGGGGCTGTGCTCGGCAACATGACTGCTCTGTGGATTCTTCTAATTCACTTCTCCTCATCTAATTACCCCACACAAACATGGCTGTTTGTCTTTCCTGAGAGAGAAAGTGTGGAGGGGGGCGAGGAGGGGCTGGTATCTTGGCGATTGTAGCAGCCCCCCCAACCGCCGCGACGACTATTACCCACACACTCGACCTGAGGCTCATCGATATAAAACAAACACAACCTTATGTAATATAAAAAGTAAGAAGGCTATTAGTGCTGTTTTGAATATTGCACAAGTCATAGAAGAGAAACAGTCATTCATATATAATGCTAAACTGCGCTCGAAATAGTGCATCTCTTTGACCATCAGAAGTGCATGTGCTTTAAAAAGTTAAGCTTTATGCATAGAAATATTGTTTTCTTTTGCATTTGAATATGCAATCTACCATTTCCGAGTGGTTACCCACCCCTGGGATTGCTTTTAATGACTGCAACTCTCAAGCACCATTGGACTATTTTATTATATATGAATATAAATATACGCTCTTTTAGAAACGGCCACAGCTGTTTTCTAGGCAACGGTTTGAGTTCCTATTTGTGAGAATTGTAAAATGCCTTAAGAATTGCAGCTGCCTCAATTAAATACTTAATATTATGTTTTTAATTTTATTTTATTTTATTGTGCTGCTTTGTGTTGATCGATACAGTAGGAGATGGGAAAGTAGAAAACTTGGTGGAATGGAAAACCAAGACACAGTGCTGCCCAGGTCTGATCTATTTCATGCATGGGCACTAAGCACATGGTGTCCTTAAATGAATGAATTTGTATCTGCGTGTGTGTTATACTTGGATGTAATATGTGTGCGTTTGAGCTCTTGGTGGTGGGACATGCTGTCTTTCAAAGATAATAACGCACTGCAGAATGAAGGCCAAGGGCTCCAGCTGGCACAGAGAGAGAGAGAGTGAGGTGGGCTTCGGGCACGTCCCCTGCTGAGGACCCCCAAACACTCATTAACACGTTGCTCCGGCACATAAAAGAGAGGACAGCATGCACCCTAACTTAGTACAGAAAAAATACTCTAAACACACTAGTGTACGTGAACAAAGGTGTGGTGGAAAGAGTTTGCCATCTGGGATGATAAAAGTCTCAGAAGAGAGAGAGAGAGAGTCTTTGTCATCAACATATCAAGGTCATTATTCTTAAACACTGCTGTGTATCTATTCTGCTCTGATAAATGGAGCTTTCAATCAAGTTTGCCACATTGCTATCCACTAACCCTTACCAAACACACACGTGTGTGAGCCCTCTCACAGTGTTGGCCCTGTTATGAGCTGCTGCGTGCCTATATTTGTTCTCCACCTCTAGGACAACGAATGGACACGGCAGCCCCCCACACTCGTTTAAACAACCATGGGCCACCTGAAGCACAACATTTCAAAAATATTAAACACCGTTTTATGTCGCTAACACATTTCTACTACATTTGCAGGCCCAGTTCCCACAGACGTGCGCTTCACGCAACGCTAGCTTGACAGCTATTACGGTAATGAAACAAAAATAGCTGCACGCTTTCTGTCACGAGTGGCGCTCGCTGTAGATATATGTTAATGGCCTACGGAGCGCAGACATGAAATATATGAGCGCTAAGAATATATCAGAGAGACGTTTTTTGGAATGACTTTCTTAAAAATCGTTAGTCTCCTCAGACGGCACTCTCCGCAGCCTTGATGTCATTGAGCTTGACCGTGCCACAGTCAGTCTGTGTTTGAAAACACAGCATGTGGGTTCAGAACGATTCCGCTAAGCCTTGTTGGTCTTGACCTCGAGTCACCTTTGCAGGCATCGCGTGTAAGTGCGTACATTCGCAGTTACGTTTTGTTGTCTTTTAGCTTTGAAGTACACTAGTATATAGTTGATCTTAAAATGTGATAAAATGACCCTTTAGGATGTCAATAAAAGCATTATCTTCTGGAAAGTAACAAAAATAGGGATGACTCATCAAGCAGCACACATTTTTTGGCCAATAAGTTAAACTCTCTCACACCTATGATCTTTAAAGGTCTTCCTCATTTCATTCCAAACCTGTGTGACTGTGTGAAATGAAGATATTTTAAAGAACGTTGGTAACCAAACAACATTGGCTCCATTGACTTCCATTCCATAGACACAAAACCATCAAGACATTTCTCAAAATTTCTTCTTTTGTGTTTCACATAAGAATGTTGTAAACACATTTGTAATGACATGAAGGTGAATTAATGACAGAATTTGTATTTTAAGGTATTTTAACTATCCCTTCAAGCGTTCCTTATATGTACAAAACAGTCTTGATAGTTTTTGACAAGGGGATACAAGTGAACCGCTAAATATTCCGAAACTCGCACGCGAGCTCACCACCGCCCGTGTCCCGCTTCACGCCCATCGGTCTTCCTTTACACTACCCCCACGACACATTGTGTTTACGTGCGCGTTTGGCTTGTACGTGTTTGTCAAGGCCGCGGTCGGAGGCGGTAAGACTCACAGCTGAGGTGTGTGATACGTGTGTATCAATCTTCTACTGCAGCGAGAGAAATGGAGCCCTGTAATGATGGTGGCCCTGCACTCTAATGGAGTGTGTTCTAGAGGGCCCCCTCCAGAGACTCCCCTCCCCACTTCCCTCCTGAGAGTGCATACGCTTACCGGAAAGGAGGGGGAGAGAGCGGGCGGTGATGAAAGAAACATGCAAAAGGAGAGGAATACGGGAGGAATGGAAGAAGGATGGAAGAGTTTAATAGGTAGGTTATTGGCGCAAAGGGGGTTGCCGGCCACTTTTATCCTTGTCTCAGCCTCCTCCTGCGTGCCAGCCGCACTTATGACTGGAGAGATGGAGGGATGGAGAAAGAGGAGGAGTGCGGAGGAGAGGGAGAGAACGGTCCCTTCCTGCTCCTCCCTCGTTGCCATGGTAGCAGGTTGTGCTGGCATGTGCCTTAGTTGGCAGTGCCTGTACCTCTGGCATGAGGGTACCTGGGGGAATCAGTGTGTGTGTGCGTGATTGAGTGAGGAAAGGTAGGGAGTGTTCAAGGGTTACTGCCACCATCCATTTTCCCCGAGATTAGAAGCTCTCATGGATGAAATAGTGTAGTTAATGCACCTTTTGTGTGTTTGCGTACGTGTGTGTGTGCGTAACCGCTGCTCAGGGCTCTATCAGCGTAGTGTCAGTTAGGGGCCGTTCTCTTCCCTGTCCAGACGGCGTTCTCACCACTGGACAGATGGCCATACCCCTCCTACCCCCAGCCCTGCCTGCACCACCCTCCAAACCACCATGACGCCCCCACCTTCACCCCCACCTCTGCTCTGATGGGGATGAAATAAACTAGAGCACCTCAACACTTCCTTATCCAAATGCCCCTCCTGATACTGAGAACCCCACACACACATCTACAAACCTCTCATTTCGCTCCCCCCCGGCTCATTTCCACCTGCCGTCCGTGCTGGGCCGGAGCCCAAAGTGAGACCCTGGCTCTCCTCCGGCCGGTCTCCGATCCGCAGGCCCCATTAGCGTGGTCTGCTGCAGAGCGTAATGCAGCGCCAGGCCTGGCCAAATTAGAGCTGATCAGAATGTGTGGAGCGCAGGAATGGCCACCTCCTGCTTCTCTCTGATTGCACAAGTCCAGGATGATTAGACAGGATGTTAAGCCCGGGGGAGCCGGTGAGGAGCCCTCCCTCTCTCTGGCCTCCACTTCCTCCCTCCTTTTGCCGCTCCCTCTGCCCTCGTGTTTCCTCCTTTTCGCCTGCTCTTTTTCTTCTCTTGTTATTGCCTCATCGTTGTTTTTCACTTTGTGTTCTGTAGGATCTTGTGGTGCCTTAGAGGTAGTTCACCTAAAAAGGCTGAGGACTTTCTGTATGATTGTGGATCACGCAGATGTTTAGCAAATAACCCTGCTCTTTTTTTATATACAAGCGAATAAGGAGTTAGGGTGTCCAAAAATGACACGTACTGCATTCTGAAGTTTTCTGAAGCATGTAAAGAACTGTGTTTGGAAAATACCAAAATTTGAATCTCTAGTTCCCATCTGCGTTCATTATATGGACTCGAGCAAATTTGAGGTCCTGCTGAAACTCTGTTTTGTGTCCCGCTAAAGAAAAAGTCAAACATGTTTGGAATGACACAAGGAGGACTAAATTGACGCTGACAGGATTGTCATTTTTGGGTGAACTGTCCCTTTAATTTGCTCAATCTTATCAGTGTCTCCTGCTCTAATTCTGTCTCCGGATCTCTCACATTTTATGTGTCGTCTTGTCTCGCTCCACTCTCTCTTTCTCTCTCACTCAATCTTGCTCTCTCCTCCCTCTTCCTCCAGTCTCGTGTGTAGTCCTTTCAGCGTAGAGCCTTTAATGTGATAATAAGGTGTGAAAATGGAGCCACAATGGCGGAAGGAGGATTGCAGTGGCAGATTTCTTCACTGGTCCTTACCGCTTGCCACCAGCGACTGGGTGGCTTATGCCCAAGCGGCTCTTGAAGCCTCGAGCCCCTCTCATGCACTCTATTGTAGCGGCTCACAGTAGCTTTTATGCAGTTTGGACCTGCGACTAAAGACACTTAAGCTGGGATTTGGACTGAATGACTGTGATTCTGGGTCATTTTCGCAAACCCCGTGAAATGGTTTTCCCTACGTTGACATTTTCTTTTGAAATAGGATGTAGCTAATAAGTTTTGGCACAGAGATAAACCATGATTTTGCTACAAGCTAATTGATTGCAGGTATTATTAGTGAGGGTGATATTTTCAGTCATAAAATCATTTGATCGGACTTTCCTGTAGCTCAGTGGTAAGAGCATGGCGATAACAACACCACGGTCATGGGTTCGAACCCAAGGGATTGCACATACTTAGAAACAAATGTATAGGAAAATGCAATGTAAGTCGCATTGGATAAAAGTGTCTTCCAAATGCGTTAATGTAATGTTAAAATGTGTGTAAAGTCATGAATATTTTTGGTGTTCTTTTTTCTGGACGAGAAAAACAACCTCCAATTTAAATTTTATGAGGATTGCAGCACTAATGTTTTTCTTGTTGTTTGATACAACCTGTTTGTAAATCTTACATAGATTTTTTATATTAAAGCCGTTTCGCTACCACTGACATTTGCACAGGCTCTGAATCAGCACATACCTGTATATATGAAGTACAATAAAAAACAACCATCAAATAATTACTACGGTTTGCTTCAGTTGTTGAAAGCAATCTCTGGCTCTCATATCTTTCCCCTTTCTCTCTGGTGTGTATGTGTGTGTGCACAGATGCGACAGTATCAGAGCGAGACTCAGAACGAAAGGAGAGCAAGGCGGCAGGAGAGGATGGAGAACAGAGTGTGACGAGTCATGATGAGAGGGTGGGAGAGGATGATCTAGATGATGACTCTATCTTCACCTGTGACAACTGCCAACAGGACTTTGAGTGCCTGGCAGAGCTGACCGAGCACCGTACCAACCACTGCCCAGCAGGTTTGTGTGTGTGTGTAAATGTGTTTCTTAACGGTGTCATTCATGAGTTGACTTTGTAGATTCCTGCCTTCTGTTTGAGCAGCCCGATGTAGCAACATTGGTTTGGTAGGGAATTCATTATTTTCCTATATGGTAGTATCCAAGCCGTGCAATGGCACACATGAAACCTGATTGAAAATAATTGTTTTTGAAATTCCATGTGGTGGTGCAGGAATGACGCACGGCGGCTTTAATTTCTCATTCCTGAGGAAATAATATTGGTAGAAGTTGGAGGCAGTGGGGTTAGTCCGAGGCCGCTGGCTGTTCTAGAGTCAGTTTGCTCCCGCGGGAGACCGGTGTTTTAAAGCTAACACGCGGTACACGCGCACAATAGCCGTTATTACAATCGCGGTAATTAATGAAACGCTGAAAGCGGCCCTGCAGGGGCATCTGCTTCCTAGCAGATTAATCAAGGGCCGCTCCTTAACAAGCATAAAAACTGAGAAGAGAGAAAGACAGACAGACCGAGAGAGAGGGAGAGAGACTTGTAGTTTCAAAACAGAACAGTCTTAGAGAGTATATATTTTTTAAATTCTGGGATATCATCTTAGTTTGAATCAGAGGTGGGTAGAGTAGCCAAAATCTTTACTCAAGTAAAAGTACAAGTAACTAGAGAAATTGTTACTCAAGTAAAAGTAAAAGTCACTATTTTAAAAATTACTTGAGTAAAAGTAAAAAAGTATGCAATGAAAAAACTACTCAAGTAGCTAGTTACTTAGTTACTTTGTATCTGATTATATAGGCCTACTACATAAAATTAATATTAACGCCAATATTTTAATATTACATTTTAATCAATATTTTTAATTATCATAAGCAGATATCTTTGCAATATACTAGAGAGACTAAAGAATAGACAAACACAGAAGAGACAAGCATTTCTGTAAATTTCATCTAGTCCTGATGTCAATGTAGTTTACACAACTTATTTAGAATAATAGACCATGTCAAACTAAAGCATGAACTAAACTCAGAGCATTTCCTAAGATGATCTAGAACATCTGCAGTGCTCTCTTAAATGAAATACACATTTTTGAACAAAGCTCATGTTTTCTCGTGTTGTGTCACGTGTGTGTTGTGAAACGCTCTTACTTGTAAACAAACAGTAAACAGTGAACCACACGCCCATCAACAAGTTTTCTTCCTTCTGTTCTTCAAATGTATATTTCTGCAAGCCCACGTCTCTGTGTCTGACAGGTAACGCGCATGTTGCGGTGTCTGATGAACAGGTTGCGCGGGTGCGTGCATATGGCGGGCATTTATCATTGCTGGCAAACAATATGACACATTTGCAGTTTTGATTGTATAGATATAGATTCATATCCACTTCATCCAACGTTCTTTGTTCTGCGTGTTCTTAAATTTCGCGCTACGAGGAGTGAGCAATCCTGCTTCAGATGATTCAGATCGTGCTGCGAACTGAACAAATCATTTGAACTGATTCATTAGCCTATTCAAATGGTTTTGCCCATTGTTCAATTAATGCTTTCAAAAGAATCGACTCAAAAGAATCGATCACTCTGGAATGCCCGTAAAAAGAGACGACAACCTTGAAATAAACAACGCATTTTATAATGCATATTTTAAAATGAAGGAACGAAGGAACGTCACGCAATGTAAGTTATGTAACGAAGTAAAAGTACAGATTTTCTATTAGAAATTTACTCAAGTAAGAGTAAAAGTACACACTTTTAATTTTACTTAAAAAATACATATTTTCCAAAATGTTACTCAAGTAAATGTAACGAAGTAAATGTAGCGCGTTACTACCCACCTCTGGTTTGAATGCATTAGTTTAAGTGACGTTTATTAAGTAGCAGTAGTTTAGGTGGTGTTTGGAGGATCTGTTGACAGAAATGCAATATAATATACATAACTATGTTTTCAGAGGTGTATAAAGACCTTACATAATGAAGAGTTATGTTTTTATTACCTTAGAATGAGCTATTTCTATCTACATACACCGTGGGTCCCCTTGCATGGAATTCGCCATGTTGTTTCTACAGTAGCCCTAAATGGACAAACTGCTCTACAGAGCGTGATTTATAAATACGTTATCTCCTTTGGCAGCGAGCGAAAGTGTGACAACATCTTAGTGTTGTGTCAGCCACCGTAGTGTTTCAAAAGGGAGGGGAGGGGGTAATGAGCTGTTGCTTGCAATTTGCAACCTCACCGCTAGATGCCGCTAAATTTCATACACTGGACCTTTAAATATATATATTTTTTGTTCTATTTAATGTTTCATAATATGCTCAAATTATTATTTTTAGTAATAATAGTAAAAGTTAATATAAAAAAGACTCGCTGTCAAATCCTTTTAAGTTCTTGACACACTCCTGGGAGCTGGTCTAGTGGGTGAGAGAGTAGCATCCCGCTGGTGACTTCATCAGATAAGGGACAAACACACGCCATTTTGTGTGTGTGCAAGTGCGTGTGTGTCAGGGAGGCCATGTTGTGGAGAGCGGTGGATGGTTCCCATGGCCCCTAGGAGAGTCTGGCCAATATCAGCACACCAGCAGAAGGCTCATAAAGCCACTCTATCAATTTACAGTTATTATTATGATCGCATGCCCGTCAGAGCAGGAATATTCGCTCTCAATTCAAGCATAGCCACACCACGCCATGCCACGAAATGAAATTTCTATTCCCTTAACAGAAGAGAGACACCTGGCTATAGAATTACACCCGGAATCCTGTCATACGTTTGTGCTGTTGTGTGTTTGTTTGTGTATTCGCCTGTGTGTGTGTGCGAGCCTGCCTCATATTTACACACTTGTTTCCGGCTTTCGACAATAATATAACCTCTGATATGGTTGCTAGCAGTCCCTGTCGCCATTGTCTTTCTCCATCTGACTCGTCATCTTTCTCTTTTTTCCTCTCTTCCCTTGCTGCCATTGATCGCCGCTAAAATGAGTTCCACGGGAGACGATATTAGAGATGAAGAACGTCTGCCCTTCTATTCCTCCACATGTCTTTGGCTTTACTTATACTGTTACATTACACTGTTTCTGTTTCCTAACGCTTATATCTTTACCTTCTAATAACTTGATATTTTTTCAACTAATTCAGTGTACAGTGGGGTCTAAGAGTTTGGACATTTTATAACATGACATTGCAAAAAAAAAATTAAACCTACAAATGCAATCTTTTAGTATTTTCATCAAAATTCAAATAAAACTGCTGCGTCATAAGGACATAATGGAATAAGTAGTTTTCTAGATTTTGTTTTATGTCTAGGCAAATGTGTGACAACATTCTCAAAGCATGTTGGGATATTGAACATCAGGAAATGTAAAGTATTAGATAAACTGAAATTGTTATGTTAATAAAAAACTGTAATAGATTTAAAAAATATATTTAAAAAAATAATAAAGTGACTTTTGACTTTCAGACCCCACTATACTGTGATTTTTTTAAATAGGTGTTTATACAAAAAATTTAATAAAATTTATACAAAAAAGTTTATAAAAAATTGACTTCAGTGTACAATTAATCTGTTTGCATGTTTTTGTGCCTAATTGTTTACAGCAGTCTTCATATTTTTAGAAATTACTACCTTTTTAAAAATTTCTACATTTATCCCTCCTATTTTTTGGCACGGCACTTTTCTAAATGACCCCGCGCCCCTGATAACATGTTTGTTTACAGAATTGCAGTCACACATTTATTGGCACCGCGGTCTGCGTACGCGTGTATGTTTGCGCGAGATCGCACTTTGCTGGTTTTTGGACGCCTCAGTATTGTCTAGTCTGTGTGTGTTTATTTTTGCGTGTGAATCTGTTGGGTCATGAGTGTAGATTAGCGTTTGTGAGCACAAGTATGTGAATGTGTGGGTGATAGTGGAGCGTGTGTGTGTGTGTGTGTCGTACCGTGGGCTGATTCTAAGGGGAGGCTCTACTGGAGGAAGAATCTGGAACACTGGTTCCCTAAGGAGCGCTTGGAAAAAACCTCAGATCAAATGGAGAACATTCACTGCGCTGCTTCGCTCCACTGCCCTGCAACCGGCCAAGGTTGGGCCCTGGCTGTTAACAACACTCAGCTCTCTCTCTTTCTCTCTCTCTCGTTCCCTTTCCTGCTGTCCCCTGTGGCGTTGTGCAGTTGACCCTCCCTCCCTAGTCTGGAACAGAAGGCCCTATAGCCTCCTGGGGTAGGCTCAGTTGAAGAAAGAAGCCAGGTTAGAATTCAAAGTGATGTGCGTGGACCAGTAGGGCCCATTCAAGTGTGCTTTTAGCCTTTAGTACTCTTGCTTGCCTAAATGTGTAGATTTTATCGGACAGTCGTGACCATAGAATATATACCCATATGCATATATCTAAATACATATTTTCATAATCAACTAGTTTTTGCCTGAACTTATTTTGAAGGTATTTTGCATTGTGAACGTCTAACAGCACCACAATGCACTGCTGCTTAAAATAGAAACAACAAAAAGATAAAACTAGACAACCTTACTGGATGAGCGTCGTCACCCATCCCTACCTACAAGCAGCTCATGTGGCAGGACCGGGGGGTGAACATCAGGCTGGGCACAGGACAAACACACAGAGGTGACCACTGCATGACAGCTGAGCTTTTCTAGCTTGTCCCAATCAAAATTCCTTTGACCTATTTCTTTTAAAACCACACATTTCAAACACACACACACATCTGTGTATAAGATGTATGTCGACTTGTGTTTCCGAAACAAGAGCGAATGAGAAAGACCAGATAGAGGACTTTTGGGAGTAAGCCAGAGAATGCTTGAGTGAAGCAGGCAGCCGTGTGGGTAAACGAGAGAGCTGTCAGTCAGCTGGGGGGCGGGCTCTCCACCTGTCAGATACAAATAGGAGGCGAGTGCTAATTAACCCGCCTTCAGAAGACTGAGGGGAACGGCAAGCGCTCCAGAGAGACAGATTCGGAGAGAGAGAGACTGAGCTGGGGGGTTGGCAGTCAGTAGAAATAGCTCTACATCGCTCACACTCTCTCTATCACTGCTCAGAGAGAGAGGGAAGGGTGGGAAGATGAATTAGAGGGAGGTGTTTCAGGTTTTTTTGGGGCCTTTTTGCCACTTTTATTTATAGGTGTAGTCGAGATAGGACAGGGAATGATGGGCAGAAACAGGGTGGAATGGGGTCAGTAAATGTCACTAGCTGGTTTCAAACTCTCAACGGCCCCACGGTTCAATGTGCACGTGCGCTGTCCTCTAGGCTGTAGCCATTAAGCATCAAACTAAGGATTTAGCAATAGCTTTTAGCTTTGTACACTCTTGAATATAAAGATTCTACAAAAGGTTTTTGATATGTAATGCCATAAAAGTTTTTTGGTTCTCGAAAGAACCTTTCAATCAAAGGTTCCCAAAGGAACCATTTCTTTTTCACCTTTTTTATAGACCACTTCAGAAAATGTAGGCAGCGCTGGTCCAGAAGAACTTCCTATTTCAGTTTTTTGTTCTTTGAGATTAAAATTTAAGATTTAAAACTGAGATAAATCAAATTGAAACTGAAAGTGCTTCTGGACCAGTGTTTACATCTTGCGAAATGGTCTATAGTCTAAAGAACTTTCTTCCCTCTACAAAGGACCTTTGGTGAAACAGAAAGATGATGTGGGTGTTAAAGATTCTTTATGGAACTGTACAGCCAAAAATGAAGAGTTTATTTGCCAAAACACGTTTTTCATCATTTTTATTATGTTATCATGTTTTTATTGTGTTAGGGAGCTGTATTTTTCTTGAGGTATTATGACTTAATCAAAACAACCCATTTGCAGTTTGATCTATATTATTTGGAACGCATAATAAAATAACATGATTTTTAAAAAAACTTTTGAGTTCTTTTTATCTGTTTTTGCAAATAAACACTTTAAATGGTTCTTTTATTTTTACCTTTTATTTTTGACAGTATGTACTTAATATCCCATTCCAAACAATACAGTATTTAGATATTTTTGAGCATTTGCAAATAACGTCATTGTCAGGGGAGTCTTGCACTTTTTGCCTTAGACGAGATGAGACGAGACCAAAAAAATAAGTGTTTAAAAAACCTAGTTCTTTGTAGAAGTAAGATGTGTTAGTCAAGAGTTACCATTTTTGTTTAGCGTTCAAAGGAGACACGGGTTCGAATTCCGACCATTTTTTTTAATAAACCAAGAAAAGTAGCAGCTGAACTTGACAGCCAGTGATCATCATGCTGTTTTATTGTGTGGAAAAGAGCAGATTTGGCATTTTGATAATAACTCTTGTTTTATTGGTAGCTAAAGGCATTGTCAAATTAGCCAAAATATATGAACACACAAGGGTGGGAGATGTGTGAGACTCTAAGAATGACAGCCGCTCCAATTCCGTGCAAATCACAGAGCTTTCTGGAGACTTCTGTCAGCGCAGATTCCTTGTGGCCTTGGTAAATCTCTCTCTCTCTCTGTAGATCTGTAACATTCAATGCACACAAACTCATTTACTTTAGTAGACATGCTCACTCACTGACACACGCAGAGCTGTGTGCCCTCTCCTCTGCATGCAGGCGGCTGGGTGGGGAGTTGTGTGCCTGGCAGGCAGTCAGAGTGTAATGGGGGGTATGTGACGGGGCCTCTGGGTGGTTCGGTCCCTTGAGAGACCGCTGTCACCCCCCTCATTCTAACACTAAACACACACTCAACAGCCACACTCGCCCAGGGCATTTTGTACCACAAATGCATATTCTTTTTTCACCTATCCATCCATCTGTATGTACGTCCCGGCTAACCAAAGACCCCCCCCAACTCCTGTCTGTCGTCACGGCAGCAGCTGAATCCAGGGAGGCCAAGACTCTTATTAAAGCTGCAGATCATTTTCCATCTCCCTTCATCCTTCAGAGCGAGAGAGAGGGAGAGAATAGTTTGCAACTTGATCTGGCTGTATTGAGAGAAGAGAAAGCTGTGCAAGGAGAAGGACAAACTCAGATTCTAGGGCCTTAAATTACATTTTTAGTTTTATTTTGTGGATAGATGTGTCTTGACATAAATTGTATGTTTAGTCAATGTGAGGCTCTTTTACATACAAAGAAAATGCACAATAGTCTCGAAGCGTTTTACTTAGTTTACAAAAAATACAAATTTGTCCCCTGAATGCTCAATAAAAACTACACTTGGGCCACATCCTACGCTTTGTTAAACTTAGTGTTTTTTTATCCTTTGGTCATGTGTTATCTCACCTAGGGCGGCAAGTAAACCAACACTGGTGCCCTCTTACAAGAGAGATTGAAGACGCCCCTGCCTACACCAAAGAATTGTGTGTGTGTGCGCGGGCACCTTTGCGTGTCGGCGTGTTTGCAGAAATCAGACTACACGTGTTCCCTCAAACTGAGTGCTGCTTTGTGTGTTGGTCCTCCCTCACCCCATCCGTTCCCTCTCTCTCTCTCTCTCTCTCAGAGCCAGAGGGTGGCCTGAAGATTCCTCCACTAAGCCTTTGGCACAGATACAAATGCAGTCACAGCTGGTTGTAAACTCAGGTTTTCCAGGGAGAGCAAGAGCCCTGCCTCCATAAGAGAGAGCGAGATTGAGGAGGGGAGGGAGCGCGGCATGCTGGGATCGAGAGAGAGAGGGAGGGGGTGAGACGAAGGAGGGTTGTTTCAAAGCACACTGGAAGTCATTTTTCATCACAGGGTTCATTTTTCACGATGAAGTTCTTTTCTCTCTTCGTTTCTTTTCTTTTCTCTCTGTTTTCCTCCTCCTTACGTACCAGACTCCACTTATCCTCCGCTTCCCCCCTTCGCTTTCGCCTCTCTCGCATTCAGCCCCAGATTCTCCTCTTCCCCTCTTATAAAATATGGATGGCACCAGTTTTGGGAGGGTTGAGAGGCTCTCTGGCAGAGAGTGCGGTGCTCTGTGTCTGCAGAGACCCGGCTTGTGCGTGCACCTAAACACTTCACTGAGCAATCTGTCAACATGTCAGAGACACATGTTTTGTTAAAAAAAAAGCCGAAAAAAATGAGGAAAAAAAGTGCTTCCAGAGGGAGTAATGGCTTCCCACCAGGACTCCGAAAATGCTTTGAATTCAGCAGATTTCTATTGCGGGGGGACTCCCCTGGGGTGCCTTTTTTACAATGCCTGCATTTCAGAAATTTGAGCCAAAGACCCCTGGGGGTGTCCTTTCATAATGCCTGAAAATGTAGGGTTATATTGTGTGCAGTTCCCCATGGGGCCTTTATTAATACCTGAATTCTGAGGGACTGGAAATTACACAGGGACTCTGTGGGGGCCTTCGCTCGCACCAGGAAGGGAGAAAAACTCTGTGGGGACGTTCTCTTCTCTCCTCTTCTCCTTCTTTTCCTTCCATCCTTTTCTCATTTCCCTCTCTCTATTTTTTCAGCTCTACGCAAGACTGAAAAAAAAGAATTTGGTAAAGGACACAAAAAAGGAGCGTGTGTGTGCTGTGTGCGTGTGTTGGCGGTAGCGTACTTGTATTCAGCTTGCCTTCTCGGAGGGAAAAAATCAGCCGATTAAAAATGTAACTCTCTCTTTCTTTCTCTCTCTCTCTCTCTCTCTCTCTCTCTCTCTCTCTCTCTCTCTCGCTCTCTCTCTCCATGCTGCTGTGTCGAGCAGGCGGGCGGAAGAGGGGAGAGTAAATATTTGGTCTGTCTGCGTGTGCCCAGGAAGAAGCCAAAATCTGTTGGAATATCCACACACGTTTTTTTCCTGGTCGTGGGGAGAGAGAAAGAGAGATTTGATATTCCTGCTACCCAACGCGCTCATTTGTATTCATTGGCTATAGGAAGTGTGTGTACTCACAAATAAACGTAAAGATAATCAAAGTACACAATTACAAATCTAGTTTTTTTTGGTGCACATCCACACAACTATGCATAATTCATACCGTGCTTATTTGCACAAGCTCTGGCCGCACGTCGCTGTTTTAGCGGGCGCGTTCGATGCGACCGGTATCGCCGCCAGGTTCAAACAGTCTCTCTTCTTCAGTATTACCCTCATCTGCAAATGCATAAATATTACAGCGCGCCATAACTCATTCGTACATACAGATCTGTTCGCGCCTCAGGAAGTACAGCGCTTCGAAATGAATTTTCTTCAGATTAAATAAAGTTTCCATTCCTGGATGTGACTGCTCAACTTTGAGCCCAGAGTCAGTCGAGGCCAACGCTGCTCCCATTGAACGATTGTGTCGGTGCGTTGGAGTGTGCAGGTTCTTTCTAAGATGGCTGCCCTTTGTTGGTTTTCTGCAGGGATGTGGTCTTTGTCAGAGCCCCGGGTGAGGCTCTGTGGGCGGAGGAGGTCAGGTGTTCCGGACTTTCAGCGGGCGCCACGATCGGTCTGCGTGTTAGTTAGCGTGTGTGAAGGGTTTGTGCGAGAATGTGACCCCTGGTCGGTGGCCGTGACCTCCGTGACCCCGGGTGCTGGAGAATAGAGCCGTCACCAGGTTCTTCACAGGGAGCCGCAGTAATGAGGAACAGCCTGTTCTCTTGGATTCTTGCGCCCCTGTGGCAGCTGCCCCCCAAACTCTCTCCCCTTCTTTCACCCTATAATGGGTAACCCAAACTCTTCTCTCTCTCTCTCCCCTCTACAGCCCATCGTTCTCTTGTCTCCCTCGCTCCAGGTCTCCTGCAGTGTCCTTTCTCTCTTTTTCATTTTCTTTTTCATTCGCTCACTACCTCCTGTTGAGTTTGGACCATGTGCCCCCAACTCGCTCTCTCTCAAGCTCTGCTTCTCCATTATGGTGTTTGGCTACTAGCTGTGTTCCTCCACTCCTCACTGGCTCCCTATAGCCAGCTTAGCGTGGGCTGAGTGTGGGTGTAGAGAGGGCCTGTGTGGGCCCTGCAGGTTTGGGCTCAAGATGTGCTGCTGCTGCCGCTCTCTGCTTATATTGTTACCACAGAGGGGTCATGGTTTTTCTGGTTAGCATGGTCCATTTAGCCCATGCTGGTTGATGCCGTGAGTACACCGTATGGTTGTAAAAAACATCTTTATCTATTGACGATAATGCAAAAGTATCTGTACACTGATAGAATTTAATTGAGAAAGCTTACATTTTTTATTTTTTGCAATCTTTATATCATATTTTTAAATTATTTTTCTGCAGATCCAGAATAACTAGACACATGGCATTAATGGCTAAGCCGATTGGCCGGCTGCAGAAATGAGCTCAAGTTTCAAACTGCTTACTCTTAGAGGGTCTTGTGCTACTTACATTGATTTAAAGGAACCCCAAAATGAAAATTGTGTCTTCGTTTACTCACCCTCAAATTGTTCCAAAAGTTTCTTTTTTCTTATGAACACATAGAATTCTTGGCCACCATTGACTAGCATAGTAGGAAAAATTGCTTTATAAATCTGTTCTGTTGAACACATAAGAATTTTTTTTTCCAAATATCTTTCTCTGTGTTCATCAGAATAAAGAATTTGAAACAACTCGAGGGTGAGTAAATGAAGACAGATTTAAATTTTTGGGTGAACTGTCCCTTTTGGTGCTGGATAGCTGTCTCCAGATACTGTTGACCTTGGTTACCATATAGTATAAAGACACGGTCAAGTAGGGCTGTACGTCAAGACAACACGCCCCTGCGTAGCTGCAGACCCCGGGTACGCACACACACCTAGACCTGCATACTCTTTCACAATCCGACACTCGAGGGGCCCAAATCGTGCACACACTCTCACACACATGGTGCAGGGGAGCCAAAGGGCAGTGTGCCAGGGGGAGAGCTGTTATAATAGTTTTAACCCTGCGCTCAGGTGTGGCTCGCCTTTGTCAAGTGAAATGTCAGGAAATGCAGCGCTCCTGGGACGTGCGCACGGAGAGAAACGGGCAAGGCTGTCTGAATCTACACTCCTTTCAATGAGCCCAGCCTTTCCCCCTCTGCAGACAGAGCAGAGTCCATTAACCGCGGCTGCCAGCGTACACGGACACACACTTTCACACGTATTGACAAAGCCTCACGCAACCGATACAGCACACTTGTCAGATGTGCACGTACACAACCACAAGTGCTTTTCTGGCCTGGTTTTACTACCTTAAAGGAAGGCGACATGCCATGCTGCCTTCTGGACAAACATTCACATCTGAAGCAAGTCTGTAGTGACTTAAAGGGTTGTCTAGGTAAACAGTTCAGTAGGTTTGAAGGCATCCTAACATTTCTATTGTCAAGTTTAAGTTGATGTATTGTGAATTGTGTTTTTGGTGTGGTTTTGTGTCCATAGCATGGAAGTCAATGTTGTTTGGTTAGCAACGTTCTTCAAAATATCTTCTTTTTCAGATGACCGAAAGTCATACAGGTTTGGAGTGACTTGAGAGTGTGTAAATGATGAAGGAATTTTCATTTTTTGGTGAACTATCCCTTTAAACAAGCTTCACGTCTACTCAGGTATGCATCGGATACATAATACATATATTCTCATTTCCGTAGTTACGATATGCCACATCTGATATTTTTGCACACGGTACTTCTGTGTCCGTAGATGATAGAAAGCCTCTATTCCAATTTTCCCTGAGGACGGCCCCCCTTGGGGACCTATGCCAGCCTCAGGCAGGCTCTCACACACCCATTACGCCCTCCCTCTATCTCTCTCGCACACACTCATACATGGTGACGTCAGTGGCTGGTTGCTCCCCTGGGTGCCGTGAGCAGTCTTTGTTCCCCCTCGTTTCCCCCCTCCCCTTCAGTTCTGCTCCTCTCCATGTCCTTTGTCCCTGGAAATAGCCGTCCAGCTAAGTGCCTGATTGGAATCCTTCGCGTCTTGGCAGGGTCGCGGGAGGGGGTGCGAGATAGATGGAGAACAGGACAGGTCTAGATTTAGAGCACGGTATCGAATGAGGGAGGCACATAAGTTGTTTTTTTCTTCTCTTAGTGACGTTCAACGGAATTAGCACGCTAGGTGCGTATTGTTCCATATGGAGATTCCCAAGAGAGAAAGCGAAAGGGAAGTGCGTGATGGGGGTTGAACGTTCAAAGGATACAGTCCTCTACTGAGGGTTAAAGATCTGGAGAATTCTTCTGCTGTTTCTCTGAGCTCAGATCGTACGCTATCCACCCAGTCATTGTAAAATATTTAAACCTGTTTCTCATTTCTGGGGAGGATTGGAAACTCACTGCTGAATAAGTAACCAGACCCGGGGGTGGATGGCGAAGCCAGCACGCAAACTCCGCCTTGGAAAAGGCGACAAATAAAATGCACAAACCCCGATAAGCAAATGAAAGAAAAACAAAAGTTGTCACATTGTTAGTTAAGGTGTCTCGTCAGAGCTTCTTTTCCCACTGAAGTCTTTTCTCATTCTCTTTTATTCCTTGATTCTTTCTTTTTTCGTTTAATGAGAGCGGCTCCAGTGGAGCACAGTAGGGCCGTGGTGGACCTGCTCTCTGGCTGGCTAGTGGGAGCGCCCTGCTCAAGTAATGAACTCCCCCAGGACGCTGCACAGCAATGCGGGCCTGTTTCCACGCTCCGTTCCCAGGGCGGACCACGACTGCTGCTGCTTCTGGGAGGGGAGACGGCAAGGAAGAGAGGGAAACGGAGACGCTGGTTACCCCCCGGTCTGCTGCCAATGCGTGCGGCCTGCGAATGGGTAAATAAACTGGGGTGGGGGTTTGGAGGAGAGAAAGAAGGTGTCGTGAGGCTCTGACAGCTGTGGGGGGCTAAAGGTAGACTGGTGAAGGGCTGATAACCGGTCGGTATGGATCGGACGCATGATGAGAAGACTAATAACCCAAAATCTTGCTTGTTGAGGAGAGCTAAAATGAATATTTGTCTATTGGTTTTGGGTTGTGATAAACAGCTGGTTTGTGCATTTTGCTAAATTCATGTTGACGATAGGTATCACATTAAGAAATGCTAGGGGACAGAACATTATTTTGTTTATTAATGCATATTTTTTATTTTTAAGTTTATTTTTATGTTTGTTTAGCTGAAAGCATAGTTAAGCATGGTTAGCTGTTTGTGATTGTCACTGTTTGCTCATATAGTGTGTTTTTTTATTTAGGAAACACACAAATAATATAAAATAAAAAATAGCTTAGACTAAAATGTTTATGTGAAATTTAGTTCTCAGTATAGGATTTTTTGATTCTGTTCCTTTAAGAGTTCAACAGAACGAATCTGTTTTCCTGTTGGACCAATCAGTAACAGATTCACTCTGAGCAGAAAACAAGCCCAGTGTATTGTGGGATAGCAAAGGGATCTTTTGGTGATAGTGCTGTGATTAGGTTGCTCTGACAGCTATGGCGAGTTTCCATCACCAGTTTGGGTCAGAACGGATAAACTTTCTGATGTAGACAAGGCAGCATCATTACCCCAGAGCCAGAAAAATGCGATATGTGCATGTCAGAGTGGCTTGGCAGGGCTCTATAGCTCATAGACGAGGAGAAATTGTTCCACTGTTTGCGCCGAAGGCCAGAGCCAAGACTTAAATCTAATTTTGGCCTCAATCGGCAATCAATGAAAAATCTTGAATGTGATGTTTTAGAACTTTGGAGAGTTGAAAATGAACTCAGCAGCAGTGGAGAGGGAGTTTAGTAAGGACAAGCGGAGAGGTGCTGTAACTTGTTGTGAACGGATGCCTGATATAGGCCAACCCTGTGTGTTTGTCGCTCTCAACGCAAGTCATTTCACACCTAAGACACATCAATGGCTCCTGACAGACCTTTTAGTAGACAACAGAATTTCTTCCAAATGAAATACGGCAGGAAGGATTGTTTTTTTTCTTTTGATGTAATATTACCCATACATCCTTAATTATTCATATTTTAGTAATGCAGTCTCTTAACACTAGTAAGTAATAAAACACTTGGGGGTTTGATTTAATTTAATTTTTTCACATTAATTTAATTTTGGGGCATGTGCGTGAGCTAGTGCGACAGAAAAACGCACCCTTTCGTATCGGCTGTGTGCTGTTGTGTGTGTGTCCGCGTTTGGGCTGTGTTTTTCTGTCTCTCTCTGTCTATTTAATTAGTTGTGTTTGCTGTGACTTACCGGCGCTCGGTTTTAGGGGTTGGGGATTTGAAGAAACCCCTAACCCTACGTATTACACTTCTGTGCGCTACTCGTCCCTCGCCATTTGTGTTACACGCATGAACGATTTCTCAAATAATAAAGTGTGTTGATAAGTTTTTTTATTACTTTTCTAAATCTCATAGACTTACATTGGAGGACAGACCTAATTCTACATTCTCACTTAGGTCGGTAACAAAATCACTGAGAGGACCGCGACTTCTATGCATTTCTTTATAAAACGTCAAAATGCAGTTGAATTTGATTGTCTGCCATTGAATGAATGTATGGGGGGGGGTTTGGGGGTTGGAGGAGAGATGGGGGGGAACATGAAAGGCGGATCAACGGCCGCCACACGTCCATCACTGAAGCCATTTTCATGTTTCTGTTCTCCTGCTTTATTAAAAAGTGGTGGCAGGGAAGTATTTGATGTCAGGATGGGGCTGCACATTTACTGTTAGTCCCACTGCAATCCTTTTTTCTGCCGTGGAGTCCGAGCAGCTAGCGGTCGCCATTGATCTCACGCACCCGTCAAGCTGCCCTCTACCACACTGTGTGCCCAATTGTCTGTGCTTGTATGTATGAGCAACCATTTGTATTCATGGCTCCATAAATATGTGCGTATGTGCAAGCGTTTGTGTTCCTGTTTGCATAAGCATGTGCATTTCCTATATGTGCCACTTGTGGATATGTGATGTGTGTGTGTGTCTGTTATTGTGAAGCGTTTGAATGTGTGTCTGTCTGAAGGTCAGCTTGGTTCTCCTTCCCAGAGAACAGCCCCTGGGGCGATGCCAGAAGTTCCCAACAAAAGTTTTTTTTAGGCGGGCAGTCACAGTGGACAGCCTTCCCCCCATAGGCCAGCAGGAGGGCTCCCTGCATGGGCTGGGGCCTTGCTGGCAAAAGGGGGAGGACCAGGATGGGATCTGGCAGCGTTTGTACGTCCTGGTAGGGGTTAGAGTGTGTATGTGTGTGTGAAGGACTAGCGCAAAGGCAACCCCAGGAGCCAATGGATTGGAGAAGTTTTCACATTGCCTCCATCCTCTGTTTCTAGCTTTAGCGGATGTAGGGCGTAATTACTGGACCCCCTGGCTTCCCTTTCACCCGACCACTGCCTTTGATCTGTTTCATGTCGGGCAGATTTTTTTCCCCACTCGCTGTACCTTTGTCTCGTCCTCTCTTTCTTTTCTCCACCACTTCTTTTCCCCCGGCTGAGCCCCCTTTGATGGAGACAGTGTGTACTCTTTAATACACAAAGAGACTTTTCTCTCTCTCCCCACCCTCCATTTTGTTTTAAAATTGGGCTTTTTTTTGTTGACAACCACATTGAACTTGATACTGATTTTTCCCTTCCTGTTTGCGGCTTTGTAACATTTTATTTTGTTTTTTCATCTTCATGACCTTGGTTAAAAGCACCGCACTTTTTGGCCCGTCAATGCGTTAAAAGCAGAATAAACTCACAAATCGGTTGGGTTGCGCCGGCATCCCTCTTTGCTTTTGAACTAAAGAAACGCAATACGGGGGATGCTGGTGTTAGCTTAACGCCTGAACGTTGTTGTGTTTGTGTTTATATGTCAGGGAGTGCATAGGTTTACAGAAAAAAAACAATCCATTGATGAAAACACAGCAAAGTGAATAAGCGGCCCTCACCTGTTGGCGGTCGCGCATTGTCCGTTGTTTAGTGAGTGTCCCGCCGAGCACTGATCCATAGCCTCCCGCGTGTGTGGAAGTGGGGGTTGTGTTTGTTTGTAAAGTAATGGCATTGTTAGCATAATGCTGGGTTGATTTGCGATTCGCTGTGGCATGATATGGCTATTCTTTTGGGCTAATTGCCACGCCACATAGCGTTTCGGTGCGGGTCTGAGTTTCTAAGAAAGCTCAAATCTGATAGATGCTATCAGAGCGGGCGTGGGTATGGCCCAGAGATCAGCGTTTGTTAACAGATCCCAGACAGGGGGCCGTTGTGAGTTCAGCGTTTGTTTGTTGAAAGAGTTTTTTTTTTGGTAGTTTGACTCAGGTTAGGATTTATCTCTCTCACTTTATCGCTGTATGTTTTTGAGCATATGTGTACTTTCTTATGCTTAAGGTCAGCGGACACAAAATAGCTTACCCCAAAATGATCATTTTATCATCATTTACTTACCCTTTTTCCACAGAAAACAAAGGAAAAATATGAATGTATTAATATATTAGTAAAATGATATATATGAAAGCAGCTGCTTTTATGCTTTTGCATAAATCATCTGTTTCCGTGTTCCATCTAAAAGAGAAATGATATCTTTTTATAAAAGTTTCTTTCCTTACTTGTGAACTATCACTTTAAGGGCAGCTGTTCGTGTTTGTATGTTTGTGGGTATGTGAGAAAGAAGAGCGAGACAGTCTGAAACAGTGTGTGCTGCTGTAATGACAGTGGTAAGGTGCAGATGTTCGTGTTTATATGTGCTGTATGTGAGCGTGTGTGTGTGTGTGTGAGAGAGAGATAGAGAGAGAGAGGTTGAGCAGAAGACAGGCAGAGAGACAGTGCATGCTGTTGTAATGACAGTGGTGAGGTGCAGTTCTCCCCGTGTCCTTGAACCCCGGCTGGGTGCTCTGGTGTCGCCCTGGGGAGCGCACCATTTAATACCACAGTAATTATCCTGTCCTTATTCACCACATTGCTGTCCAGGTGTCTCCTTCACTCTGCCTCGCAGCGTGTGTGTGTGTCTGCGTGCATGAACGTGTGTGTTGTTGTGTTTTTTTATAGTGCCTGCGCCCTGTATTTTTATGCCTCTTAATATTCATGACACCTTTTCATTAACTCTTGTGGGTGTATTTCTTAGTCAGATTTGTGTATTAACGTCATGTGTGATAGTTCCTGTTTACTCGACTGTTTGTGCATTACACGTGTTTGTGTAGTTCGTGTGTGTGTGTGTGCGTGTATGGATGTCTGTCTCTGTGGATCTCCGGCTCGCCGTATGTCTGTGTGACTAATGGCAGGTCCAGGTGTTCCTCTCAGTTCTAGAGGTCCCCGGAGGGCCGAGAGCTCCCACTGTGGCAGCATGGGCAGGAGGTACCTGCCTCTTTCTGCATGTGTAGAGGGTCCCTTGGGCGATGCAGGCTCATGAGGCACCCAGTGGCCCCCAACCCCCCCCCCAGTTCCATGTTCCTCCTTACTTGTCCCCTCATAACTTAAATTTAATGAAGAATGGTATTATGTATTATTACATGGCTCCCTGCTTGACTGTGGGTCAGTGGCGGCATTCTGCATTTAGATATTTTAGAGTAATGTCCCATAAACTGTATTATTGACTGTTTCAAGGCAAGACATGTTATTTGTGCTTTATTTGGTAAGTAGGTCCAAATTATAAGAGGGATATTGTCCAGTCAGCTGTTTTGTAGTAATGTTACCTAGATTGTTCTGTCTGGGCTTATATTGCAGTAATAAATGGCTGACTATACATTATCCTTTGCCTGACACGTTATATTTAGTTTTCCCCACTCTGGTTGTTTTAATGATTTTTATTCCAATATCACTCACTTACTTTGAGTTGTCATCAGCAGTACACTCAGCTGACTGCAGGAGGCGATATTCACGCCCTAGTGCTCAGTCTGCTCACATGCATGTGACACATAAGAGGTGATAGCTTATTCATCCTGTGTCATGTCCCAATCATGTTCCTCCTTTCTCTCCCTCAACTTTCATCGCTCTCTCCTTTGAAATAAGGAACCCTTTAAATTGACTTGGCATTTGATTCGGACATAGCCCTCAGAGTTACACAGCAGTGCCCTACACGGCTCCAATGGTCATCTTCTTCACTGTGGGTTTGTGCAGGTATAAGTGGATTATTGTAGCATCAACTCGTCAGCTGGGAGCACTTGTTTGAAGGCTTGAGATGGATTAAACACTCATCAGAAATAAGGTGCTTAACCTGTCAGGCCCCCGAGACAGTTATATGTTAAGCTAAGAGCGATGGCTATTATAGTCACACTGCAGTTTTACACTGAATTTGGGCCTTGTGCTAACAGTTAATTGTTAAAACATTTTCAGCATATCTGTAATGCCGAGGATCAATAATCCTGGCTCTTTCAGAGCCTTCAATTGAGATTTCTGAGTACATTAACTAAGTAAGGAAAGTTTGGCTTAATTTGACTGACCTAAAAAAAGATGCATGTTCATTTTGTACATTCATGTTTATATATTAGAAGTTATATTTCAGATGTGCTAGGCTCAAAAATTGGAAGGTGCATGTGCCCCATTTCTTTCAATGGGCACTGTGTCGGCTAAATTTGGTGGCGTGAATGGGAGGGTGTACACACGTTATGTTTTAGATAGCATTAAGAGCTTTCCATTAGCCTCCTCCTGTAGCACGGGAGCCTGCGGGCACAATTACTATTTTTAACAATGAGGTTTAGCTGATTGAGTTCAGGGAAAAGATGGATGGTCAGATACTAAACCTCTTCATACACCAGATATATCATACACACTTTCTGACTGTCCGTGTCATGGTTTCCTAAAAGTCTTAGACTCACCAGGCCTCTTGTTTTTGTATTTTAATTAAGTATCATTGGTGTAATTTGTCTAGTGTTAAAATATGCTATCCTGTTAAAGTCTGATTTTCTACTATTTATAACTATGAGAATGCCTGTAGAGCTTGTTTTGAGTTTTAACAGTTTGTCTGAACAATTTACAACACAGTAAAATCGCCAGTGTTAAAAAGGTCAAATTAACACTCACAGTGTATATATAATCCACACTCTCAAAGTGTGGATTGTATAAACATTGTGAGATTTAATTTGACCCTTTTTAACACTGCCGATTTTGCTGTGAAGTTACTGTTGTTATGTGTAAAATAGGCCTTATGTGTTAGACGGTCTGTATAGTGTGATGATAATTTAGAGGTTAAAGGGTCGCTGTGTGTTAACAGGAGGGGCAGGTGAGCTTTAACCCAAATCCTCTTCAGCTTGCGTTTGATCAAAGAGAACCAAGAGGCAGAATACAGTGTGTGATTTGTGATTGGTTAAGCCCTGACTGCCACAGATCATAGGAAGATACAGACAGGTGGATACAGTAAAAATGATCAGAGACACATTGATACACATTCACCTTCTGCCTCTATTTTCTACCATCTGTTATACACATGCACTCTCCATTACCCACTTATAAACACATGATCTCAACAACAGAGGGTCATAATATAGACCCTTTACGGCCGACGTCACAATTACGTCACGGCACTAGCTGGAGGCAAACCAAAGGGAAATCTGGAGGCGGCCAATACAAACCATCACAGATTCGGCTACATAAGGAGTTTAAAATATCATCTTGTTGTATTGTTTAGTGCCACAATCGACAGAATACAGTCTTCAATTTGATATTTCAACACATACCTGCTGCCATTGCCAAACAAAAACACCGACGACAGCTGTAGTTAAACACAATAAAACGAGCGGACCAGTAGAAATGGTCATCAAAAATGCTGGCGTTTTCACTGTACACTTTATATCACTTAAAGTTAAATAAACTCTTGGCTTTTGTTGGTATGGATTATGGTTTGGGTATGTGTCTAAAAACGTATCATGTTTGCCCACCTAATCACAACAACGGGGGAACAAGTTAGGTTATTTTCCCGTATTAGCGCATATATAAGCTAACTTTATTAGCAGTTAGCCAACGACCAGAGACTAAACATAAAGGAAACTGTTTGCCGTTGCTGTTTCTACAGTTTTCATAAGTGCATTAGTAGACTTGGGGAGAGAAAACAGTGAGTAGGTTCATGTTATGTGTCAAGTGTGTCAAGTAGTTGCATTTGGTACCGTTCGCCACTGTGAGTACATATAAGCATCTAATGATGTATATAGGCTCTCAGTTTGTCTTTACTATACACGTTTGGTTTCTTTATCTGGTATGTGTGGATGTCAGACCATTTAAATGGTATGGAAGGTAATCCTGACAGTTCGTCCATCTATTGAGTGAGTGTATACAGGTTGGCCAATGTGGTTCCTTCCGTTAAAGTTCACATTTTCAACAACAGTCACAGTCCCAGGCAGTTAGGTTATGTGAGGTAGATGTTTGTGTGTGTGTGTGTGTGTGTGTGTGTGTGTGTGTAAGTGGGGCTCTAGAAGAGAACAAAGTGCTTGTTTAGTGCAGCTTTCCTGCATGGCCAAGCAGGCAGCTGCTTCCCATTGACTCGGTACTCAGCGGGAACCTGACTATAACTGTACACTCCCATCCAGTAAAACTCGTGACATACACGACTACCAGAGGACAGATAGATGGAGAGAGAGAAAGAATGAATGAGAGAGACATTAAATGAGTGTTGGGGAAGCTATGCTTTGAAGCTTTAAAAGCTACTCAAAATTTAAAGTAGTAGTCATGCTACAGTTTATAAAAGGAGGATGTAGGAGTTACACTATGTTAAAAAAGAAAAGTAGCTTACAGTACAACTCCAAAAAGTAACTTGCAATTTTATGGTGATAAAGAGGCAAAACTTAAGTATTGTAGCTTTAAAGGAATAGTTCACCCAAAAATTTAAATACTGTAATGAATTACTCACCCTCTAGTTGTTACAAACTTGTATAAATTTCTTTGTTCGGTTGAACATAAAAAAAGCTATTTGGAAGAATGTAAGCTTCCAACAGTTCTGAGGCACAATTGACTACCATAGTAGAAAAAATATTGTGTAATTTTTTGGTTTTGTTGAGCACAAAAGAAGATATTTTGAGGAATTTAGGAAAGCCAACTTTCCAACTATGGTAGTAATTTATGACAGAATTTTCATTTTTGGGTGAACTATCCCTTTAACTGTGTCTTTAACATTATAGAAAATAAATCAATGACTGATTAATCAATCAGTCTCATTTTCTTGTTGCTTTAAAATAAACTCAAGTAGAGCGTGTTTGATTATTCCTCAGATCACTCAGATATAAAGCCGTATGTCACACTACACCAAAACAGTATAATGAATTACTGTCAGTCACTGCATGTTCTTATTAGTGACGCTAGTTAGCAACTCCCACACACCCACTTTTACCTCAAACATTCAGTGACATCATTATGGTTTACACTTGCATTCAGGCAAACGTGGAAAGTACAGCAAAGTGATATAAACTTTGAGAAAAGAGAGAGTCTGAAGGCAAACATCTCATTTCTGATGCTGGAGTTGTGAAGAGGCTTGTTTTGGTACACTTCACATGTAATTAATCTGCAGCTGTTTACAGTTCGGGCCCCCGTTGCTCGCGCAGGCTGAGCAACACAAGAGTCAAACGGAGCTTAACCACTGCCAGTGCCCCTGTCGTCACGCAACCCCTCTCCGTCTTTATCTCTCCTTCATCTCACCTTCCCTCTCCGTTTGACACATACCGAGTACTTATGGTTCACCCCCGCACCCCTAAAAATGCTTGGCGTGTAAATCATCCTTGCTTAAAACACCGCTGGCTTTTTAGCGTTGAAACGTTATTAATGTTTGGAGGCTTTTAGTTGAGTATGCAGCAACTTTATCGTCACAAAATGTTGTTTAAAATAATGTTGCAGGTAAATACAAATGAAGCATAAATTAAGCATCTGTGGCATGCTGTCAGATTAGCATTGCAAATAAATTCACCCCTCAGTTTGCAAAAACAACAAAAAAGACAGAAATCTACTTTTCATAGACGTCTACGGGGCAACAGTCATATTTCCTGTTTTTTTTTACTGTGACAAACTAAGTAGAAATAATTTTCTGAGGTGAACAGTGGCTTTTATAGATAGATTAGCGACGATAAGTTTTTGTTAATAGCAAAAGCTATCCGTCACATTGGTGATCTGTCACATTGGTGGTGCTCATGTGCAACACAAGTTCAAGTCCACCTCAGGTCATTTCCGGTTCCCGTTTGGATTCGGATATCCAATGCTCTCTTTAATATATCTTGTTGTGATGACAGTACTGCCCCCATCTGTGCAGTTTTCTGTGGTCTCTAGAGGTGAGCGAGTGGTCAGTCTCCAGGCCGCGTTCCATCCCCCCCCTTCCTCACCTGGGGGTCGCCAGAGGGGAGATGGGGCAGGCTGTCAGCTGTCCTTGCCTTCCCAACCCCCTGCCCCTCACCTTCTGCCCTGGGAATGAATCCGGCTGCTCGGACGCTTTTGGGCGCCAGCAACTCCATATGGGCCGTGGGCAGCAAGCGTGTGTGTCCTCTAGGATTCCGGCCCCTGACAGACAGCCTGTCCTGTGACATCACCCCTGTGTGTATGTGCCACCGCATTGTGTACGTGTGTGAGGGTATATATGAGTGTAAATACATGGGTTACCTCCAGGATTATGATTCCTGACAGACTGCCTACACGATGACATCACCTTGGCATGTGTTTGCGTGCATCCATGTGTCCTTTAGGAAAAGACCCCTAACAGACTGTGTCCCTCGAGCCCCCTGTAGGGTACCGAGAGCAGTGCCAAGGGTCTTGCAAGCACAGACTGGAGAGTATCTGCTTGATGGAGCAGGGACCGTTAGGAACAACAAACATAAGTTTGTGCTTATGTGTGTGTTTGTGTGTCCACTAGGACTGGGCCCCTGACAGACCGGGCCCTTGAGCATCAGTGGGGTACATGAGTGTTTCAGCATCAAAAACCTAAAGGAACAGGGTAGAACAGTATGGGGAGAAAGACAGAAGTTTGTATTGCGTGTGTTTGTGTGTGTATTTCAGTATCAGTAAACAGGTGTTTGGTCTCAAAGACTGTGGTCCCGTAGGACTGCTGGCCATGTGGTCAGTTCCTGTGTGCCGCTCGCCCCCCCTCCTATCTTGTCCTCGTACTGCCTTACTCTCTCACTCTTTCTTACCAACTTAGCAACATAGCTTTGTCCTCTGTTGTGTTTGGTTATGACAGCGTTGTTGCCTAGGGGAGAGGAAGGAAGATAGGGAAGAGGGAGGTCTCTGTGAGAAGCCATGAAAAGTGTACACGAGAGATAAGCAAATGAAGATATACACATCAGGCACCTAGCAGTGTTTCCATACCTTTATGTTTTATGAAAAAATGTTAATAAATCAAAATTTTGTGATTTTAAAATTGTATAAGTTAAAGACAGCGATTTGAGAATCACTGACCTATAAAATCAAGCCATGTACACTGTATAAGTGAAGGATCTTTTAGAAGTTGTTTTCCCCTGGCTCTTGCTTCAGGCCTGTCTGGCCGACATGCTGGGCTGCCCTGTGGGAGTTCGGGGTGGAAGTTGTTTTTCTGCCCCCTACAGTGTGTCTCTCCTGCCCTGGGCTGTGGGCAGAAGGCCAGAGGGAAGGGGCTGTGAGCTGGGCAGGGGGCCTGGGGGCTGCTGGGATAGGTGGAAGTTTGGGCAGGGGGCCAGGCTTAAAGGTGGAAGAGGTAGAGGAGGGGTGAGAGGTCGGGATGTGGAATGTTAGTAGGTGATAAGACACAAGTTTATACACGGTGAAAAGTTAGGTCATGATTCTAGTATTGCTTTTAAACAACACCCATTAAACTGTGTTTGTTCACTATTCTTGACCTTTGTCAGTACAGATGCTAGTATATATAATTTGACAAATTATAATTAGGCTGTGAGGGTTAAAGGGATAGTTCACCCAAAAAATTAAATGTTGTAGTCATTAATTTGTATGTAATGTACATGTGGCAGAATTTACAAAAAGCAGACTTTGACTTTGACTAATTTACCCTCATGTCATTTAAAACCTGTATGACTTTCTTTCTCAGTGTTTTGTCAATACAATGGAAGTCAATAGGGACCAATATTGTTTGGTTATCAACGTTTTTCAGAATATCTTCTTTTGTGTTTGCAGAAGAAAGAAAACCATACAGGTTTAAAATGACATGAAGGTAAATTATACAAGAATTTTCATTTTTGGGTGAACTATCACTTTGATATGAAGTCTATCCATTGAACATAGACCGTATGTCTATCCCTCATAGTCTTATTTGTGTTCGTGTCAAAATTAAATATGCTGCCCATTACCATCATAGTTTGCATAGCTTGAGGCTCAAAAGAATAACTGTGTTGATGTGTCAGGTCACTGATAACATTTTCCTCCCAATTCACAATCGATTTTGAGAGTAGACTTGAAAACCTAGCCTTTTTTAAATCTGTGCTGTGCAGAGGCATGTCAGGGTTTAAAGCTTTTCCAGCACTAACATACATCATTCTGACTGTGATGAACTGATTTAATATAAATGATTATTGGGTGCCAAACTCTCTGGCCTTCCATGACTACACTTTGAAGAATGTTTGTTTTTACTTACAGGGACTTTCAGGGTATTTTTTAAGCAAAGTGTGATTTAGTAGCTGGCGTTTCACCTATTCCAGTTAATACAAAGTGAGATTATGGCAATGCTGTCCAAGTTAGATGTATGGCAAGATTTATCAGGTAAAAACCGAAAGTTTTCCTACACTTGTCAAGCTATAGGGCTAAAATTATGTTTGAATGCTAGAATGAATATAAAAGTGCTTTAGTCTTTGTGTTGGTTGTTGTCAAAGTGAGCATATTTAACACCGTCTCCTAAGTAGTATAAATTTCAGTGTGTTAATCATCGTAGACCTGCTGTATTGTTTTTGGATGGTGTGTTGTTCCAGAAGGGGAGCAGCAGTGCTGTATGTCATAAGTGTTGGGTCTGCTGTATATACGCCTCCAAGCTCTAATGAACATACTAGCCGGTTTTGGCTCTGACGTTTGGCTCGTGCTGGTAGGGGCATTCACAAAATCCACAGCACTGCTCTGCTTTGGTGTTTGGAGAGATGGAGGGGATCTCTTTTTTGTCTCCGCTATCTGTCCTTGTGTCTGATAAAGAGGAAAGGACAGACATCAGACCGAGCGCGTCTTCATTACCGCCTTCCACCATGTTTCTGGCCCGGCATGCCAGCGCTTTGGCTAGCCCATTAACTGGCCCGATGTGGTTCAGCGTGGTCCAGTCTGGTGGAGGCATACGGATCTGGGGAATGAGGGGGGTCTGCTCTTGAATCTTCTTGAAATATCTGTAGATTAGGTACTGGGGTGGCCGCTTCTATCACCATGTGTTTATTTTATCATGGTCCCAATTACCAGGCCCTGTTCGAGGCAGGGTGGCAGGCCCAACCCTGGACATCAGAATGTGTCCTTTTGCCAGTGCTGTCTTCCCATTCTTTCCTCCCTCGCTATAGCCTTCCATCCTGTGCTCCACCCCTCCACATGGGACAGGCTGGGGAGGAGTAGGCCAGCGCCAGGGGCAACCACCAGAGCAGCCTGTTAATTCGGTAATGAGTCACAACATGAAAGAAAGTTTGGGGACAGAATGTGGAACAAGTGAGAAACAAGCTGTCAGAGAGAGAAAGAGAAATCCTAAAAGAGGAGGGAGGGCCGTTCAGTCAAGCCTGTAAATGTGGAATGAGCGGGCGAGAGGAGCTAGCGCTGAAGGAGCCCGCGTGCTTAGCGCCCGTTCCGGCCGCCAGTTCTTTTTTTCGTTCTCTCTCGCTCCCCCCTCACTTTTCTTTCTGTTTCTTTTCAAATTTAACTTTTCATTGAAATTTCTTACTCTGTTTAGCGCTCTTGCCAAGTCCCCCGGCGGACGGATGACAAAAGCCCCCTAAAAGCCATGTGATCTTCCATTTTCCAACAGCCACACTTCTGAGGATTAAGGCTATTTAATGACTATAATCTCCCTCTTTCTCAAAAGTGATTTCTCACATTCTGTCGCAGTCAGAGGGATTGCATTAGCATTAATAGATTTATAATTCGCCAGAATGACCACATGTGCCAGGAGGTTTATATTCTTCTTTTATGTTCTGTTCTTTTCTGTCCTCTGCCTTTTTTCCACTCCTTTTTTTCTGGCTCTGAACTCTGGCAAGTGGTTCTTTGTATCTCTTGCACTGTGGTACATATCTGTGTCTCAGCAGGATGGCCTACCTGTCAGTCGGCACACCCCCTCCCCCCTCACCGTCATCTCCACACCCTGCCCCTCTCACCTCCACAGTGGCTGGATCACAGAAAGACCTGTCAGGGGCCACGGTCTTATTGTGCAGCCAAAGAATTCACCATGGTTAAGTCCCTTACGGCCTTTTCATCCTCGCTCTTTCATTGGGCCACTGCAACACTTTCTCTCCCGTGTTGCACGGGTTTTAGGTTGTGTTGAGATGACTCTTATCCTGACACGGGCACAAAAGCGTGAGAACATAACAGCGAGGAGGGTGTGCTGTAGTTGAAGGAGGGGTGGCTAAAGAGTTGAAGTGGATTGCTGTTATTCAACTCTTTGGTTTGCCGACATTTGCACAAAATGTTTGGATTAAAAATGTTTAGACACTCTTAAAGACTTTAGTTTTGATGTTTACTCCCAGTACATTATGAAAACATAATTGCCATCCTGTTGGCTTTACATGTAAATAAACACAAAAAGGTCACAAGGTGGCAAGAAGCTTTATAGACTTATACGTTTCACAGATATACTGTATTCTGTCAGGTTCCTTCATTTGCTTTTCTGCTCATTTTTTGTCCTTCCGCGTAAGTCGTGCTCTGTCACACTCGTTCTACTCCTTTACTAATATCTCTATTTTTAACTTTTTTCTTTACTTACTTTGAATTCATTTTCTTGCTTTGAGCCAAATTCATAATTCATGGTTTTACAAATTTCTTCCCACAAACCCCCATGGAGATTTATTTGTTCTGCACAGCACCTACATTTTAAAGTGGATCGATTCATCACTTGAATTTATTTTCTACAAATTCTGCTGTGCTCACCTTTGTGTAATGGGGGAGTAGTGGGTGGAAGTAAAATCCTACAACTGCCATATGGAGTTGAAGTTATTAGTTTATACAATACACGCTGAGGTGATGCACTTTTCTTTGTTCTTTTTTCTTTTTCTTTTCCCCAGCACGTTAGGTCTTGTGACTCTGTTTCAGTGGGGTTTTCATTTCTAATTAGAAAACGCAGTATTAGAGGCCATTCTTCTTTGGCTTGTGAGTACAGATGGAGTTTTTGGGGATGTGGAGTTAGTGTTATCCTCTGTACACTTACAGTTTTTTGTTGTTGTAGGAATCTGTTATACCAGAGGCTTTTTTCAGCACATTAAGAATGAACATACAACTTAGTGAAAATAAAGCAAACAAACAGTGCAGTGATAGAAAATTCTGTGTTTGTCTGAGCCGCAGTGGGACTCTGTGCTTGCAGCATCCCTGCTCAATAAGTCATGAGCTCTCTCCCTCGGTTTTCTTTGGAGGCTGCTGGTTAAGATGCTAAATAGATGATGTGTGGACTGTGTCAGGCCCCATCAGATTGCATAAAGCAGGACAGAATTAAGAACAATCCCGCTTTGTATATCTTTGTATGTGTGAGTTAATCTAGACCCGGCCAGGGTTTATGAACAAACAACAGAAAAAAACTGTGTTTTGATTTTGTATGCATTGTCCAGTAAGAGGCCCTTCCTTTTTGAATTTGTTCTAATCAATTTTGAGAAGCTTTTCAATCTGGTAACCATAATGAAAATACGATAAAGCAGATCCAAATCTGGGGGATATGGGGATGAGCTTGTTTGCTGTGGGAGGATAAGAGGATAAAAAATACATCTTTGTCCTTATTTCTCCATTCCTTTGGGGTTTGCCGTCTTTAGTTCTTTGCTTCTATTTTGATATTTTGTCTGCCTCTTTAACATTTTAATTCTGTCTGTGTTTTGCATTGCAGATGGTGATGATGACCCGGGGCTCTCCTGGGTGGCGTCCTCTCCCTCTAGCAAAGACGTGGCATCGCCGTCACAGATGCTAGGGGATGGCTGCTGCGATATGGGCATGGGCACAGGGGAGGAAGAAGGGGGCTCTGGCCTGCCTTATCCCTGCCAGTTCTGCGACAAGTCCTTCAGTCGCCTCAGCTACCTGAAGCGCCACGAGCAGATCCACAGTGACAAGCTGCCCTTCAAGTGCACCTTCTGCAGTCGTTTGTTCAAACATAAACGCAGCCGAGATCGCCACGTCAAGCTGCACACCGGTGACAAAAAGTACAGCTGCCAGGAGTGCGAGGCAGCTTTTTCACGAAGCGATCATCTTAAGATCCACCTCAAGACGCACAGCTCCAGCAAACCATTCAAATGCAGCATTTGCAAGCGGGGCTTTTCCTCCACCTCCTCTCTGCAGAGCCACATGCAAGCGCATCGGAAGAACAAGGAACATCTGGCAAAGAAAGATCAGGGGAAACGTGATGGGTCTAACAGTGACGTAGCTGACCAGGACCAGGATCTGTACATGTGTGATTACTGTGAGGAAACGTTCAGTCAGACAGATGAACTTGAAAAACATGTACTGACGCAGCACCCGCAGCTCTCAGACCGTGCAGAACTGCAATGCATCCACTGCCCTGAAATCTTCACCGATGAAGGCACTCTGCTCACTCATATTGACAGAACGCACGCCAACAAGAAACACAAATGCCCAATGTGTGCTGAGCAGTTCTCATCTGTAGAGGACGTCTATTGCCATCTTGACAGTCACCGACAGCCGGACTCCAGCATCCATAGTGCCAGTCCTGACCCAGTCCTGGGTAGCGTGGCATCTATGAGCAGTGCTACGCCTGATTCCAGTGCCTCCTTGGAGAGAGGATCGACCCCAGACTCCACCCTGAAACCTGGACAGAGCAGACGTAAGCTTGCCCCATCTTCTGACCATGATGACGGAAGCTGGTCAGGCAAAGTGACCTACAGTTGTCCATATTGCTCAAAGAGAGATTTTAACAGCCTGGCTGTCCTGGAGATTCATCTGAAGACCATCCATGCAGACAAACCTCAGCAGAGCCACACCTGCCAGTTCTGTCTGGAAACCCTGCCTACTCTCTATAACCTCAATGAGCATGTTCGCAAAGCACATCGATCCAGCGGGAGCTCTGCATCTAACTTTCCCCTTCTGCAGTTCAGTAACATTTCAGCCTTTCATTGCAACTACTGTCCTGACATGTTTGCAGACATAAACAGCCTGCAAGAGCACATCCGTGTTTCTCACTGCTTACGTGGAGGTGTGGTTGCTGGATCCACCACTTTGGAGGGCAACCATGCTTTCTTCTGCAACCAGTGCTCTATGGGCTTTCTTACAGAATCGTCCCTCACCGAGCACATTCAGCAGACCCATTGCAACAGTGGTAGTGGAGTAACTAAGATGGAGTCCCCGGTTTTACAGCCCTCACAGTCTTTCATGGAGGTGTACTCTTGCCCCTACTGCACCAACTCTCCCATCTTTGGCTCTCTCCTCAAACTCACTAAACACATTAAGGAAAATCATAAGAACATCCCACTTGCCAATAACAAGCGCAAAGTCAAAGTGGCAGACTTGAGCCCGGCCTCATCCGATGTGGAGATATCCTCCCCTAAACGCCATCGAGTAACTGGGGATACTACTCCAGCTGTTGCTAATGGAGACTATCCCTGCAATCAGTGTGACCTTCGATTCAATAGCTTTGAGGGTTTCCAAGCCCATCTCAAGTCCCATCTGGAACTGCTGCTGAGGAGACAGTCATGCCCGCAGTGCAACAAAGAGGACTTTGATTCCCAAGAGGCATTGCTTCAGCACTTGACTATTCACTACACCACCACCTCCACACAATATGTTTGTGAGAGCTGTGACAAACAGTTCTCTTCTGTTGATGATCTACAAAAGCACTTGTTAGACATGCATACCTTTGTGCTGTACCACTGCACGCTGTGTCAAGAAGTCTTTGATTCCAAGGTGTCCATCCAAGTTCACCTGGCTGTCAAGCATAGCAACGAGAAGAAAATGTACCGTTGCACTGCATGTGCTTGGGACTTCCGGAAAGAGAGTGACCTGCAGTTACATGTGAAGCACAGTCATTTGGGTCATTCCACTGGACCAGCGGCAACTGGAAAAGCACGGAAGTGCATATTTTGTGGTGAGTCCTTTGGCACGGAAGTAGAACTACAGTGCCACATCACTACCCACAGTAAAAAGTATAACTGCCGCTTGTGTGGGAAGGCCTTCCAGGCTATTGCCCTGTTAGAGAGACATCTCAGAGAGAAGCACTGCATTTTCGATGGAGGAAATGGCAATGGAAATGGTGGGAGCCAAAATGGGACACCCAACGGGGTGACTCAAAGTTCTAAACGTTCAGCAGCAGGATCGACTGTAGCCGCTGAGCAGGCAGATTTGCAGAACATGCTTTTGAAAGGAGGCGGTCAGGAAACGGCCAACAGCCATGAAGCCAGTGGTGGCGAAGAGGAGCTGGATGCCTCAGAACCAATGTATGCCTGTGACATCTGCGGTGCTGCCTATACCATGGAGTCTCTACTCCAAAATCATCGCCTTAGAGACCACAACATTAGACCAGGCGAAGATGATGCAGGGACAAGAAAAAAGAAGGCAGATTTCATTAAGGGTAACCACAAGTGCAATGTTTGCTCGCGGACCTTCTTTTCAGAGAATGGCTTGAGGGAACACGCCCAGACACACCGTGGCCCGGCAAAACACTACATGTGTCCCATCTGCGGTGAACGTTTCCCTTCACTGCTTACTCTCACGGAGCACAAGGTCACCCACAGCAAGAGCTTGGACACAGGCACCTGCCGTATCTGCAAGATGCCCCTGCAGAGTGAGGAGGAGTTTATCGAGCACTGCCAGATGCACCCTGACCTGAGGAACTCCCTTACAGGCTTCCGCTGTGTTGTCTGTATGCAAACTGTCACCTCAACATTGGAACTAAAGATCCATGGAACTTTTCACATGCAGAAACTCTCTTCCTCTAGCGTCAGTGGTGGAGCAGGAGGAGGATCAGCCTCATCGTCTCCCAATGGCCAGCTGCAGACCTACAAACTTTATAAATGTGCCCTTTGTCTCAAAGACTTCAGGAATAAGCAGGAGCTGGTCAAGATAGACGTCAATGGCCTGCCTTATGGTCTTTGCGCTGGCTGCATGAGTCGGGGCACAAATGGCCAGTCCCCAAGTGTTGTTGTCACCCCACAAGAGGCTGGGGAGAAGAACTCGTCTGGACTTCGGTGCCCAGAGTGTGCAGTAAAATTTGAGACCGTGGACGACCTGGAAAACCATGTTCAGATGGATCATCCAGAAATGAGCCCTGAGACCAGTGGAGCCAAGAAAGTTACAGATGCTTCACCTATCCCTAAAGTAAGTGGCAAAACCTCACCCTTATGATACACTTGAGTGAGTCTGGACACTTTTAAACAGTTAAAGTGATACTTCACCCAAAAATGAAAATTCTGTCATCATTTACTCACTTTCGAGTTGTTCCAAATGTGTATACATTTCTTTGTTCTGATGAACACAGAGAAAGATACTTGGAAGAATGTCAGTAACCTAACAGATTTTACCCCCCACTTACTGCCATAGTAGGGAAAACAAATACTGTGGGAGTCAATGGGGATGAGATCTGTTTGGTGGCTGCCGTCGCATCATCCAAGTGGATGCTGCACACTGGTGGTGGTTGAGGAGAGACCCCCCTCATATGATTGTAAAGGCTTTGGGTGTACAGCAATACACAATAAAGCGCTATATAAATGCATCATTCATTCATTGGTTACCGACATTCTTCCAAATGTCTTCCTTTGTGTTAAGCTGAACAAAGACATTTATTCAGGTTTGGAACAATCTGAGGGTGAGTAAATTATCATTATTTGGTGAACTGTTCCTTCAGGTGTCCAAGTACTTTTAAAGGCCACTGTATGTTATCTTTACTCTCTCTTTCAGTTCAATGTTCTTTAGCTTGACAGGATATTAAAATGTATTCTTTTCTTGTTTTGTCAGTTGGATCCTTCAAATATCTTAACCATTGTCAACAAGCACCAGGCCTTTTGACATAATTTTATATTACAAAATGGTTGTGTATTTGCTTAGGATACTTAGATCATTTGAGTTTTTCTCTCTAGTTCTCCAATGTGTGTTCTGTCTCTACCTTGTTTCTTTTCCTATTATCTCTTTTCTTTTGGCAGTTCAAAGAAGAATTTTTTTATGCAATTTCTTTTGAAAAGAGGAGACATTGCCAGCAACCATTTTCTGGCAGTGTTTTTACTGTATAAGTTCCCCGTGTTCCCAAAGTGTTCTGAGTCAAAGAGAGATGTGTGAATTCATGGCTACATTACTACTGGCCCCAGAGGGTTCAGCAGCCTCATCCTGCTGGGCTATTGTACAAGCTGTTCGCTTCACTAGATATTGACAGTGAACTTCCAGGGACGCTCAATCTTTACCTGTGCTTTTGTCTCAGTTCAATGTAACAGATAGGAGAATCTCTGCCTGGTGTCTGAGTGTGTGGAGATTTAAAAAAGCCTGTTCAATGTGAATCCCAATCCTTTGTTTTCCCTTGTAGAAGAAGACGTATCAGTGCATAAAATGCCAAATGACTTTCGAGACGGAACGAGAGATACAGATCCACGTTGCCAATCACATGATCGGTAAGTCCGCTAAACTGTTTCCTCTGCCAGTGTGCGTGCGTGTACGTGTGTTCATGTGTGTGTGTGTGTGTGTGTGTGTGTGTGTGTGTGTGTGCGTGTGTTTGCGTGTTTGGCTGTTTGCCCGTCACTTCTCCTGCTTTCCTACCCTTATTTGCTGCCGTAGTCTGCCCCGGCACAATCTCTCACTCCCTGCACACAGGTGTGAGACAGACAGGTGAAATGAACAGCTCTATTTCTGGAAGTGCAGACATCGCTCTCAACAGCTGTTCCATTGTTTAACACTTGACTACGCAGCTGAGGCCTCGGCTGCAGGTCTGATTGCTCTGTTAACTCTTCACCATGCAGCCGAGACCAGGACTGCAGGTCTCGCTCCTTCAGGAAAGGCCAACAAACAATTAGGTTCCCTTTCATTCCCCTTCATTTAATTCTTGAAGCTTGTCGTGGACAATTACACATTTTTTTCTTTGGTGCTTGTTGTGTTTTTTGAAACGTGTGCTTGTGGAGGGGGTGTTATTGACACATTGCAATTAGAATATGAACCCATCTGTCCCATATTCGCTAAAGGCTTGAGTGGAGAACCAGAGCAAGGTTAGCTAGGGTAATAAATCCAAAAGGTCTTGATGACTTAATTGTGTTTTTCAGGAATGTAGAGAGCACTGGGTGGAACTTTTTAGATGTGCTCCAGGTGGATGATATTTTCCATTGCTTGTTTGTTTCTTTGGCTAGTTGCCCTGGCTGCAGTATATGAGCTTAACTGAACGGTTCCTCTGTACTTGTTTTATATGCTTCCTCCCTTGGTGTTGTTATTCTTTAAGTAATAATTGCTGCAGAAGCACACTGTAGTGTAGATTAACGAGCTGGGCCTGTGAGTAATTTCACAGAACAAATGGCGCAATGCTCTGAGCCTCAGCAACTTCCCAGCCTTCCCCAGCCTTGACAGCTGATACTGGAGCCGAGGCGCCTGATATATTCTTCTAGTCCTACTGAGCAGTCTGCATCTGTCTTAAGAAAGGTACCAAAACACATTGCGTATGTGCAGTCTGAGCATTCATGTATTTTTCTCTTTCTTTCTTTTTTTAGTTAGCAATCTAATCTAAGCGCCTTGCGGTGTCATGTTCATTTTCTCCTTCGTGTAAAGTGCACGAAAGTGCTTAGCACCCAATTATTCCTCTAATAACTACCCTGATTTCACCTTCAACCCTGATTCTGCCCATGCACCTATTCTCTTTCCCATCTCACCTGACCCTTCACCATTCATTCACAGCCTAACTGCATCCAGCCTGCCCAATCTCAGACCAACACAATCCAATTTGGACCACGCTGAGATCTCTCCCCTTTCATCACCCATCCGCTCTCTCTCCTCCTCTCCTAAAATACTGATGGTCGAGATAGATGCTGCATGTGAGACTGAAAAGGCGGATCGAATGTCTCTCCCCATCGCCATGGAGGGAATTTTGGGTTAATTAACATCGTAATTGTCAGAAAAGTTGGAGGAGATTAATTATGGAATTGAGGCAGATTATTTTAAGTGCCGTTGTTATTTTATTATTTTTCCACCCCTCTTCAAAGATTGATGACGTCTTTGAATAATGAAGAGAGAGTCGTGCATTAACCTTTATCAGACTCCGCGTTAGCCGGCGGAAAATTGAAGCGAGATCACAAAGGAGTTCTAGCGTTAGCGCTAGTGCGCTCCACGTCTTTTGCTTTCTTCTCCAGATTAAGAAGCTATCATTAAAAAGCTACACTATCTGTCAACTTTGATATATGACTAGTAAGGCTATTATAAGACTTATTTATTATATTTTAGCCTCTCTTTTTTAGGTTATAATTTGCTAGTGTACACAATGCGTTTTTAGCAAAACAATGAAAAAAATCTATATCTCCTACATGATTCTCCTTCCTGTTTTCTTATTTATTATGTAATGCAACACATTGATGTAATCAATTGATATCAAACAAATACGGAAATAGTTTTTAGTTTCATTGTGACAAATAGTTAATAGTTGTTGATTATTTGACTTGAACTTACTAATTGGGTGAGCAGTAGACTACGTGTTCTTCTCCCGCCGCGTTAAACATAACAATTTGGCTTTGTGCTTTTTGCTCACTGTTTGGCAGCTGTGGAAATCACACGAATTTGATTTCTCCTCCTCCCATGTTTTACCAGAGCGTTCCACTATGCATATTCATACATGCTCGTGTGCCAAAAGCAGCTGTGTGCGTTTTAGCGTGCGTGAGCATGCCGTTGTTGCATGTACAGTATGTGGAAGTCTTAATAAGGGTGTGGGACAAATTTGTCAATTCATACTGTTTTTTTAGCTCATGATACTGTATTGATATTCTCGCACTAAGAATTTATATTTTTTGTTACATTTTCTAAATGAATATATTTAAATGTCACGGGCCACAATTTAGAGCAAATCTGTGAGAAGGCAAAATATACTACAGCTTTAAAGGGTTAGTTCACCCCAAAATGAAAATTCTGTCACCATTTATTCACCCTCTAGTCATTTCAAACCTGCATGACTTTCTTTCTTCCGCCGAACACAAAAGAAGATATTTTAAAGAATGTTGTTAACTGGCACCCATTCACTTGAATTGGTTTTGTGTCCATACAATAGAAGTGAATGGGGGCCAGTGCTGTTCGGTTAGAAAGCAGAAGAAAGAAAGTCAAACAGGTTTGAAATGACAAGAGGGTGAGTAAATGATCGCAGATTTTTTTTGTGAACTCATCAATTTAAGCCCAACGTAGATGAATGAAAATAAATATCAGTAGTCAGTATATATAAAGGATTGTATATGCAGTATATTTGTATCGTAACCCAAATATTAATATAACATCATATCGCCAGGGACCCGCCGGTTCCCACCTCTAATTCCTGCCCACACATTCCCGCTCTTATGATTGACACATCTGAGAGCTTGACAGACATGTTCTGTCAACTTCCACCTTTTTTGCAACATCTTACCTGCTTGTGGATACACATTTCAGGCATCCTACCTTTTTACAGAAGTGTGATCATACCTCACCTAGCCTCCCACTTTCACCCACCCCCCATCCTCTCTCACTTTCCTTTTCCTCTCTTACTTGTTCTGTCTCCCTCCCTGTCCCAGTCACCAGTAGGCTGAGGTGACACCTCCTCAAACTTGCAACATCTGCTCCCCTCTCTGCCTCTCCTCTTTTCTCCTGTGTCTTTCCTGCGAGCGCAGCATCGCCGCGTGAGCGTGCTGCCTTTGTAATTTTGTGTACCGTCACTTTGCTCTGCTGGCAGCCCAAGAGCATGCACCAATCACAAGAGATCCTCCTCCCACAATTAAAAAACAGCTTCACACGCATACCTTTAACATCCCTTTTACACACCTGAAGGCTTCCTGAAGCATGCTGCAGGTGGTTGGCGCACCTTGAGGTTTTGTGACTTGATCTTTAATTTAGGTTTAAATTACGTCGGTGTCGTTTCAAATCTTTTCAGCCCGCGTTCGCGCGGAAGTGGCGTTGAGCGTAGGTAAGGGAATCAATAAAGATTTCGGGCTATTGCGGTCTGCTGCAACAGAGCTTGATTACACAGATATGGGAGGGGTGGAAAAGCCTAGTGTTTTAATTAATCTGACTGGTGAGGCAGGCGAACTCGATCAGAGCTCCGTTCTCCAGGAGGCGGCAAGCCTGGAGGATTGTGGGTTTATTTTTCCCTGCCTGTTGATTGAAGCCGTGTGATTATTTAATGTAGACGTTTGTCTCCGTGCGGAGAGACCTCGTAACGATTTTCCTTAGCACGGAGGCGGAAATCCACATGTACCGAAAGACGAATTTCATTAGCGCTGCCCTGATTTCATCTAACAGCCAACAGCACCAGACTATAGAGGGTCATGCAGATATTTATTTACCGTGTGGTTTATATTGCATTATCATTAGTTTCACATTGCAGCGTTTGTCTGGTCGGCTTGTGAACGGGGTTTGACTGTTCCTATTGGCTTGTTACTCTTGTCAGTCTGCAAGGTGGACACATCCCATTGTCAGTCGGATCTTTATTAGTTTTGTGTTCAGGAATAGATCGCCTGTTTTAGAATTAGTCACTGTCAGTGTGGTGTGACAAACTGCATTCAAAGCTTTGTAGGTTTTGTGGTGCGGAAGTAGCTCTTCACAAAAAGGGATCCGGGTAGAGGAGATCGGGTTAGTTATCACTATTTTCAGTAAATGTTTACATTATAGGCTGCTACAGAATAGTTTTGAACGCAAGTTGCTGTATAAGCACATAAAGGGTAGTTGACAAATAAACAAGTTGACTTGTGTCCTGTGGTGTGATGGCAAAAAAAATTGAAAACAATTGTTAATGATATATATATATATATATATGACATAAGAGATTTATCTTCATTGTTAAGGGTGTTTTTTCTGAAATTTTTGCTGTCACATCATAGGGCACATATATGGTTTATTTGCAGGGTTGGTGAGTAACTGATTACATGTAACGGGATTACAGTAATCAGGATACAAAATTTTGGTAACTGAAATCTGTTGCAGTTAGGCCTACATGAAAAAAACAAAATAATCAGATAACAGTTACAATTGGTTAGTTAATTGGTAGTCCTTGTGACAACTTTCCCTGGTGACAGCTAGCCCTGGTTTCCCCTATTCATAGTATACATGCAGAACTCAGAGGCAGTTAAAAAATGTGCAAACCACTCTGGGTTTATCTACAGCTATAACAGTCAAGGATTTCTGCTCTCTTTGGACTTACCCGAGAAACAGATTTCTGGCAATAACAGTAATAATTTCCCACCCCATCCAGAAGCACACACTCCATAATGTAAGAGCTGGTTTGAACCCTCTCATTTCCCCTGTGAGGGAGACAGCCACTGCTCTTGAACATTTCATTGCCCCATACTAACACCTGTTTCAGACACATGCCACTAACTGAAAGAAAGAACACGAGGAGGAAAAGAACTTAGTGAAGAACTATGGTGTATTGTGTTGTTTAGGTATCCGACTGATGTGATTGAAAGACATTTTTGATGCAGCGTTGATTTTTAGCTTTAAAAGGTCATTTAAAGGTGTAGCTCACATAGAAATAAATGTTCTGTTTTATTCGTATGAGTTTTAATCCTGTATGCTGTTGTTTTTGTCGAACATAGACGTCCTTAGTTTTTTTTAAAGAACTGCGGCACAGCTTTTGCTGTAAAGTGAATGTTCCATTACAGGAGGATGTCAAGTGTTAAAAAGAGATCAAATGGAACTGTTTTCTTAATGAATAACAGCATATAGGATTAAAATAACATGAGGGGGGATTAAGTGAATTTTTCATTTGTATAAACTATTTTTTATTTGGGTATCCCCCTAAAAACGCTTAAAATCACTCCAAAAATGAGCCTGGTAGCAAACGGACGCCATTTTGATTGTTCCTGAAATGACAGGGATGCAAAAAAGGAGAGGGGTAGCTGCATCCAGCTCAGTGACTTTATATTCATATTAATATAACAGAACCCCTCTGAGCCAGGCTGTTAGGTTGGGGGCAAAAAGATGTCGCGTCCCACCGTCGGGCCACCCTCACGGGGACGCGCCTGTGTAGTCACAGGCATTTCAGTACACTGCTTTTAATTTTAGTCTTCATTTAGCACAGCACCCCTTGATGATCACCTCTGCGCAGCGGCGCTCCCTGCTGGTGGGGGGAGAACCGACGCAACCGCATACTCTCAAAAGCCAAAATCACACGAGTGCATACGTACATACACACTCTCTTTCTCTGTTTCTCACTCTCTTTCCAACACACTCTCACACCTGCAGGGGGCACCCCGTGGGTCTACAGCTGCGCAGCGGAAAACAATAAAGCCCGCGGAAAAAAAATCCTCTGTGCTCCTGAGAGACCTTCACTCACAAAGAGGAAGATTGTGCACGGAAAAATAATACTAATAAAAAAATACAGACAGACTGACAGATAAGCAAGACAAGAGAGGAAAATAAGCTCAAGTAGCAAACAAGTAAACACAAGGCCTCTCAGACAATACAGCGAAGAGCTCGGCCCAGTTTGACATGTTCTTGACACTCCTTGTGATAAGGTGTGATGTTCAGTAATGTTTGCGTTTTGCTAGGCGGGCCAGACACACAGCCTGGATTGTTTACGGGCCTATACACAGTCCTCAGGGTTCGACAAGTTTTCTCTGGTTTTGCGTAAGACAGTAAGAGATGTGAGCAGAAGGAGGCTTTACTCATTTCACCTCTCCATCCACTCCTGTACACCCCCAATTCGTCCATTCGGGCACGTGGCAAGGAAAAGCATGCAGACACTAATGTTGCACTAATCACCGGCGTACAGAACTCACAGCACGTCCACTCTCCTCTCAATCGCCCTTAATCAGCCAACACATTTCAATTAGCATATTGTGTTTAACCTCCCTTTCATCTGCCTTTATTAGTGGATTGAGCTGTAGTTCGCCTCTTCACCCCCCTCCGACCAACCCTGACTCTCCCTCGCCCTTCACTGCCGAATCGCTCCTCTCTTTCTCTCTCCTTGTTTCACTTGTCCTGAATATCACGTATTGCTCCACTGTGCTTTTTCTCGGTTATAGGTCCAGGGTTGATCGTTTTGGAAATAGTTTGGTTTGATGCTTTATGGATGACGATATTTCATAGCAGCGATCTGGAAACACATTACGCTGACAAGTGCTAAAGGAATAGTTCACCCAAAAATGATAATACTGTCATTATTTATTCATCATTATGTCATTCCCGACCTGTATAACACGCTTTCTTCTGGAGATCAGAAAAGGTGATGTTTAACAGTCAAAAAGTGCTGTTGAGTTGAAAATGATAATCAAAGGAGAAAAAAAGTTGTGCACTGTAGTCTTCTGAAGCAATAGAATAACATCGTGTGAGGAACAGAATTAAATCAACTTAAAATGTTTCTTTCTACCATCATTTTAAGATCTCAAATTCTTATTAGCATCTATTCAGGTACAGAATGTTGATGTGAAAACTAGTGCAATGCATTATTTTTTACAAAATCCTCAAACAAAAATATTTTATGGCTTTAGAAGACTTCTGGAGTTTGATTCCCACGAAAAATAATTCACAGAATATGATGGTTAAACTTTTTCTTGTTTCACGGAAGAAAATCACATGGGTTTGAAACATGGTGAGGGTGAGTAAATGACAGAATTATAGCTTTTGGGTGAATTAACAAAGATTTTATTGTCAAACTTGTAGTTTCATATACATATTTTGGCAGAAAAGTAATTTTAGTCATTTATAACAATGGCAGCCCAATCTCTCTCCATTCGGTCACCATGAGTGATCCATGACCTCCATGTCTGACCCCTCCTCCACCATCTAACACTCATGTGGTCATAGAGCTGCTGACTAACTGTCACCCTGCCTTCTCTTTCCACCCTCCCTGCCTATCGGATGGCCCGTAGGAGAGCCCGCCCAGCTGCAAGGTTTGTCCCCCCTTATCTCTCTCAATTCTTAGCTAGATAACCTGAATGAATGACCCTCCTCAAGCACACATACATCTTTCACCGCTTGAGCAGAAGGGGCGGGGCTATAGTGGAGATCAGTGCATGATTGGTCACATAAAGGGGTCATGTCATACATTTTTCATATTCATTATTTTTGTTCCCCGAGGTCCCCATAATTTAATTTTTCATGACCATTTTCCACTCTCTTTCTGACCCGTAGAATTAAATCGACCGTTTGCTGCTGTGCGTTTAAGATATGTAAAAACCCACTTTGCAATGAGACATATGGTATGAGCTGAAGTTTTGCTTTTAAATCCAATATAGTTGCATACGTATAGAAAGAAAAAACATCAGATGCTTGTGACTTAACATCATGCAAAGCTGAATATGCGAGTCTAAGGGCAGGAACAGCTCAGCTTTTGGTGGATTTTCCATATAATTTTATTGTTAGTTGAATACTAACTGGAAAAATATGGTACACTCTGTTTGGCGTTCTGTTTATTTCCTCGCTGTGACTGAATAGGTGTCGTTGATGAATAATTGTGTCGTTTTGTGGTTAAACAAAATACTTTAATTTCATGGTGAGTGTTTTTTTTTTTGCAGCTTAGTTTTATTAGATATTTTATTGCGGGTTAGTCTCTTAAAATTGGGAGCAAGCTTTTAATTCTTAACCATAGTGTTTACTTGATTGAACTTTAATATTTTAAAAGATCAAGAGGAATTTACCATTAAAAAGGGACACATGCCAGTTGGTGAGGGATCAAAGTGTAGTTCAAAGTATATCAAAGTATAGTTATATCATTGGATTATGTCATTGTATCATTGGATTTCCATACTTCATTTCCTGTGCTTATTTACACATATAAACACATACACATGCGCACACATTACCATAGTGATTCTTTATGCATGGGGCTGGGCCAGAGGCATGAACACACGTACACCTGTACACCTGAATGAAGTCGCTCTCCAGAGAGTTTTTTAATGTCATCAGTGATTCTTAGTCATTCATCCCGAGGATTCTGATGCCTGGAGCATGAGTTGCACACGTGTTGTCATGGCAACGCCACATATATGCTTCCTGTTTGACCCCAGGGTGTTCCCTGTGATGTCATAATGATGTTCTTGTATCAACTAAGGGTGCGCTTTTCATCCTTGTAGTATCACATCATGATTACTGCGTGTTGTATTTTATCGTCATATCAGTAAGTACAGCAGTCTGGGATGTCAGTCACTTTATTAGTGAGTAAAGGATTGTGGGTGTAGGTACAGGTGAATGTTTCTCATTTAGAGGTTATGGTCCTATAGGAAGTGATGCTGCAGAGCTCCGTGGAACCCTTTTTCGCTATAAGGCAATGCCCATGTCTGTTATATAGGGAGAGACGCTCACACACACACGGAGGACTCCTACCAAAAGAGTCCTGGTGCGGTCTCTCTGTGTCAGTGCAGGCTTAATGAGGCAGCACACAAGAGGCTTTAGGAGTCGATGAATGTAGATAATGTGAATGATGGTTCACTTCACTGAGCGCCTGTACGCGAACACGCTAGAGCCATTGTCTAGCCTAGGGCCACACTGTGTGCATATCTGTGTGTGTGTGTGTGTGTGTGTGTGTAGCCATATTCCAGCACCCTCCATCCCGTAGTCACGAGAGCAAAAGAAATCATCATTCCTTCACATTGCATGTGTCACTCCCTGTTATCCAGCCCCTGATGTCTCTATTGTGCGCGCCGAGCCGATGTTAGGTTGAGTGGCTTTGGTGAGAGCAGCTATTCCTTAGTGTTCTGATGTTTTAAAAGGGTTGGGTTGGTTTTTATGGCTTGTTAATGGCGTGGCGCTCTCTACTGCAGCCCATGTGGTGTGTACGTGAGCATGGCAACAGATGACAGCCCCTCATGCACATCATAGACCACCTGGAGCTACCCAGGCGGAACCTCAGAGGGGCCGGGCAATGTTTGAGGGAGGGGGATGATAGCGGGTGCGCTGCTAGAGGTGAATAGAAAGAGGCGGGGATGGAGGGATGAGAGAGTTGAGGTGCAACTTTAGGGCCAGAGGTGGACAAAATCATACCTTGACATCTAGCCAAAGTCAACACACGTGCATCGTTGAACACGTACACGTCTGCATGTATTTTGTGACATTACTGCACGGCTCTTTAGAATACTTGATTCTTGAATGACTGATAAACTGCGTAAATGATATCATGAACACTTTATAATAATGTTGTATTGGTTTACATTACTTAATGTTAAGGCAGAGAACGAAGGCACCTTTAATGCCATCATAATGTCATGTGTAATTTTTGTCTAAATTATACATTTTAAAATTGTTATTATTTTTATCTTTTAACCAAATAGATGATGTTTAGTAGAAATGATGTAAATATTTTATTCAAACCTGTCTCCATATACCTTCCGACACAGCGTTGTGCAGGTTTTGGACACATCTTAGGTAGCACATGACCCTAAGCCGCTCCATGACGTAACAATCCAAATTCAATTCCCTTACTTTCTCTCTGCTTCCATTTCTCTCTTTTCTTTCCTTCCCCTCCTTCGAATGGCCCCAACAGAGAATGTCATGTTGAAAAGGGAGAGCGGCAGCGATGTTTTGCCGAAATGTTTGTTTGCAAGGCTGAGTGATGTCTGATCCCCCCGAGAGCTCATTTTGCCACGTTTGCGCTTGATTTGCTTCTTATGCTGTTTATTAAAGGTAATTACAAGCTGTTTGGAGATCTATAAGAGAACTGCTCAGGGGGAGCCTCCTCCAAAAGGTGTGGGAACAGAATGGAAAATGAGGTACACTTGCGGCCGCACGGGTGGGGGGTTGCAGGTGCGAAACGCGTGATGAAAAGTATTTTTACCTGTCTCAGGAACAGCCATTCACTTTGTCGCGTTCTAACCGCAGGGGCAGGCAGTGCTACTGTTGTTGCGAAAAGTCTTGTGTGAATGTCTTTCCCAGGCAGGACTCATAGAGGTGCAGCTGCCCCGTTTCCCCCCTATCTCCTCCCTCCTGTCCCAGATCCGTCCAGGTGTGTCTCAGCCAGCTGCCGCGGAGGGGAGGGAGAGATGGTATCGAGAGCCCGTCACCATCCCAACCCTCCCTTCTCTGTGCGGTAATTGTTAAAAAGACAAACAAGCTGCCTGCCTATCTGTGCATAATGAACGGGGGCCAGCCGTAATTTGCTCCTCACTTAATTCGTTAAGTATTCGGAATTTATTTTCTCGAGTGACAGTGGCATCTGTCGTAGCTGGCAGAGAGCACTTCCGTCCATGTGACATTACGCATCGGATACGTGATGATGAGGGGGGAGAAGCGGCGGCACTAGCGCAGAGTTTAAAGTGAAGCATGTCATTTCTGAGCCGCTTGCATCACCGGACGAAATTGGAAAAAAAGGTGGTTTTATGAATGGTTCTCAACTCAGTCCTGCTCCAAAGTCAAATAGTTTGATTTTTGATTTACACTACAGTGTTTACACCTTTTGAGGGAATCAACGTAGAAATTGGTGTAGTACACCCTTAAAAAAGAAATGTTTTTTTATAGACAGTTTTGCTCAGCAGTTCCATAGAATAACCATTTTTGGTTCACCATAGAACCATTTACTCAAAGTTTCCTTTTTCTACAACAAAGAACCTTTTGTGACAGAAAATGGTAAATTTATGGCAACATGAAGCACCTTTGTTTTTAAGAGTGTAGTCTCTGCATTTTATGCAATGATGGTAAAAGTTAACATAAAAAAACTACACAGTTCAACTTAAAGGAGTAGTTCACTTTAAAATAATCCCCCATTGACTTTCCATAGTAATTTTTATTCCTAGTATTGAAAGTCAATGGGGGCTTATTTTAAAGTGAACTACTCTTAGAAATAAATAGTTATCCCATAAAGGACTTTTTTATTTTATTTTTGTTCTGTTAAATGGATACTTCTGTCATCATTTACTCACCTTCGAGTTGTTCCAAATCTGAATAAATGTATATGATATTTGGAAGAATGCTTATAACCAAACAGATCTTGCCCCCCATTGACTCCCATAGTAGGATAAATTACTTCATTTTTTTGTTCTGTTGAACACAAAAGAAGACATTTTTAAGAATGTGGGACAGCAAACAGTTCTGGGGCACTTTTGACTACCATTGTATTTTACTATGGTAGTCAATGGGGGGCAAAATCTGTCTGGTTATAAGCACTATTCCAAATATTTTTCTCTGTGTTCATCAGAACAAAGAAATGTATACAGATTTGGAACAACTCGAAGGTTAGTAAATGAATAAAGGGGAATCAATGTGTGTAGTGGGGTCAAGGAAATTTTGCTAAATGAGAGATTAGGTGTAATGTAACCCCTTACTAAAACATGAGTGCATGCTTAACCTCTAGTTTGGTTGGATCAAGACAGCATTGAAATCTGTGCAGGTGAGCGCCCCTGTTTCTCTCTCTCCGCACTGCCAGGTAAACTCTGCAAATAAAGCCCTCTTAAATACTGACTGATAATTAACATCTGCTGTCTGGTGTGATCTTGCTTCTACACATCATCTCTCTCTGTGTGTGTGTGGGAGGTAGGAATAAGCGGATGTCACAGCTCATCAATGCTCTCTGCAAGACGTACAGGAATCAGGGGAAGGCAGACTCTCGATGGAAGGGCGGGGGCGGAGGTCCCAGAGGGATGGGGTGGAGGCCCCTCAGAGTGTGTGTGTGCGCATGCAGGTGCGTGGGAGAAAGGGCCACCTGGGGCCGGACTCTTCAAAGGCCGCTCTCAGAGGAACGCTGAGAGGTGCCTGTATGACAGGAACCATAGCTTTGATCCGGTATAGGAGTCAGAGTGGGAGAAGAGATGCAAGGCAGGAAGGATGAAGTCAGATGGGAATTCTGGGGTGTGTAGTTAAAAATGAGAAGGTGGGGGGACATGATGGATCTTAGACCAGTCTCTTGTTAGAATTTAAGGATAACATGCCTCTCTCATATAGTACCTTTAGTATTATTTTGTTTTGCTGCATTAATTAACCTTAAAATGTTAAAACAATTGATTTTTGTTTTGAGAAAAGGAAAGAATCACTATTATAATCGCTTATTCTCAGGGATAGGAACTTTTTTTACTTTTTCTTGCTTGTGCTTGTTAGGAGAGGTGTTCCCTTACTTTTTTTAAAAACTTTTTTTAGTGGATTTTTACTTGATGATACTTGAACCCTACGATCATGGCTGTGCGTTTTGCTTAAACAAACATCCCAACAGTGTTCAGAAAATGTCACGGTGCTGTCAAGTTACTTTCACATGCTTTAGACAGCCTGTATTAAATGTTCTCTTCAAAAGAGCACCTCTTGATACGCCTAATAATTATGCACAGAAGGTACATGGTAATATATTGCGATAACATTCTTTATTGTGTCTTTAGACAACCTAATCACTGTCTCGTTTCCGCCCCAGAGGTTAGGAAGGGTAAAGAACCGTGTGATTGGCTCGGTTTTATCACGCTGTGCCCTCATTGGCTATTCAACATCGCCCGAATATCCAAATATTTCTCCTTGAACTCGTCGAACAATTTCAAGCAGCAAACTGATGGGGAGATGAAAAGAATTAGAAGGGAAGAAGAGGAAGATTACCGGGCGTCATAGAGATCGAGGGATGCAGACAAGATGGAGAGGGGTCTGGGTAGAAGGGGAAATTTGGAGATATTTGGCATGGAACAAGGGATGAGGTGATGGGAGGAATGCATGACCGGTGCTTTTCCTCTCTTCTCAGTGCAGAGATGTGGAGGAAGGAATGGATACAGAGGGAGGGTGAGAGATGATCTGACCGGGTGCTGATGAAGGAGGTTGACCTTCGTAAGAGAGAGAGGGAGTGCTGGAGGATGAGGTTGGCTGACAGGGGCTCTCCTGGTTTTTGGCAGCCTCTCAGTCTGCGCGGTGAGCAGCTGGACTTCATTAGGCGCTGGTGTTAATTACTGGGTCCAGGCTGCAGCCGCCTGCCTACCCGCACGCGCAAAACACTCACTGTAATTCAGCCAGGGTCACCTTGAAATTGATCATTTAGATAGAAAGATGGACGGAGATGGTAGAATGCTTTAAACAAATGGACAAGTGACACAGTCAACTTCCCAATGCACATATTTATAGCATGCACTAAAAGTATGCATTTTGCTGGGAATGTCCACACTTTTAGGTGTGTAGGCTAATATGCCAGTGTTGTATTTTTGTACTACGGGCAAGATGTAAGCTTAATTTATGCTTAAGTGTTATGCTAAATCATTAATGCTTTGAGTTTGTATTTAGTGTAATGCATTTAATGCTTTGGCAGCTTTATTCACATGTTACTTTTTGTAACTCACAGAGTGTAGAGTAAGTCATCATAAACTTCCACACGTACATTCCGCAAGGGATGATGGGAAATATTAAGTGAAAAGATGCACACATCCAAAATTCACCAGAAATAGTATTGCATTGGGAACTTATGGCATCCTGTTTTTAATGTACTATAATTTGGTATGCAGTAATTGACTATTTCTCTGTTCCGAAACTTAGTAAGCTGCCTCTGTAGGTAGAATTTTAAGACATCTTGGGCATGCTTAGTAGCTTTTAAAGATGGGCATTTTGATGTAGCATCTTAATACATTCAATGACAGAAAAGGTGAGATAAATGTAAATGATAAATAAATGTATTATATTAAACACTGAAGAGTATTTGATTAAAATGAATTTTCAATAATATTTTATTTTCTAAATATTTATGGTAATGACAAAAAACTATCATATATTTTTATGAAATTATTTTATTATTTCATACATTTATTTTTTATATTAATATGTTTTTACTTGACTTTACTTATTTACTTTATTAAGCAAGTGAAGTCTCTTGTGTGGAGTACTACTTGAAAGCCGGTCACCATGTAGGCTGTAGCTCCCTATGTTTTAGAACCAAATTGATGCATCTACTTACAGTTAAACAGCTGTGAAATGAAAGCAGATGTTCTTTAAGGAAAAGCGTGGGGTAGCGACAGATACAGCAGTGTTAAACACTACAGCTGTAGCAGACGGCATGTACCGTCAGATATGGAGCGAGGTCACAGTCAAAGCTGCAAACGCTTGCACGTTGGTTTCCTGTGACAGAGGCCTGCAAGGTCAAGATTCCTGCGGTGGATGAGTCAGATGACCAAACCTGGGTAAAGGGCCATTCAGAACTTAAAATGTGTACCTGGCAGAAGGCACAACGTTTAGAAATTATTTTTCATCGACTGCCGAGGGATTTCTTCACACGTATGATAGCTAGAAACCCTGTCACACACACTCGCACTGTTATGCAATTACTTTAAGTTATTCTTTAGAGTGAAACACGCGGCCCTACCTTGGCGACACTACGGTAATTACAGTACTAGAGTACAAAGAGAGACAAATGAAAGCCGAGAAGGTATAAGAGAGAGAGTGAGATGTAATAGTTGGCCTGTCGCATGTGTGGTCCCCGTGTACCAGAGGCGCACAATAGAGCACTTTATTCCGCACCCTCACAAAACAAAAGTCTACCACTCTCTGCTCTCAATAATACAAAGGTCTGATACAATCTCCTCCTTAATTCTCAACCATGTCAGTTTTTCAGGAATGTTTTTGCCGCCTCCCTGAAGAAAATCAATGCATTCTGATTTGGTAATTTCCCATGGTGCCACGCTCTGCGCTCCCTGCGCTGAGAGAGGTGACAAATCCGGTCATGGCGGCGTGAACCACCCAACCCCCCTTCCGCCCGCCCCATGTTTCCACCCTGCTTTTGTTTGTGTTTTTCTCTCTCTCTCTCTCTCTCTCTCTGTCTCTCTCTCTCGCCCGCCGTCTCTGGGTGTTGCGACAGAGTGCTAGCATAGAATTTGTTGGAATTTCGCAGCCCTTCCCGATGCTCTGGTGAAAAACACTCATTTGTGACGGTGCCAAGCTGCTAATGGCGGATGGCGGGGTCCGTGCCGAATCCCACCTCCGCTCCCCCGTGCTCGTTATTCCGTGCTCGGCGCCGCTCGCACCCCTCCCCTACATCTGCCAAACTCAGCTGCGAGGGAGCGGCATAATTATCCCGCCGGAGTCTTAGACGCCTCCATGCCGTCACAACTGGGGCTTCATTAGAGACCCGCAAGAATGCCCCTGTGCGTGTATGTATGTGTGTAAGAGAATGCATTACATTTATTTGAAGATATTTGTGCATGTCCCTTTGTGTGTTCGCATGTTGTGTGCCTGTGTGTAGTGAAGCGTGGATAGATGTTTGGAGAGATTTATGTCCATGGCTTGCAGCACTTTGGTGTTACTTTGGTGTTTGTGTGTGTTTGTGAATCTGTGCTAATATGCTGGTGAGTACACCGTTAATGAGTGTGTGGCGTGTGGGTGTGTGTGGAGCTGATGAGCCGGGCTCAGAGGTAATTTGACTTCTTAGAGCGGCAGACCCCTGTGCCAACCCCCCCAGCACCCCCCCACCCCTTCACCAGCTGAGCAGTCCCCAAGGATGGCAGGGTTTAACAGGGCCTAGATTCCCTCACTTATAACACACACACAGCAATGACACTCACTTATGTACTGTCAAAGACATACACACATCCATAATGAGACATTGGCCTCTTTTAAAGGCACCCGTCTATGCGTACAGCTCCCTGAGAATTATTTATCAAACTGTGCGTGGTTATTTATGCAAAAAGAGAGTTAAGCTTCATTTTAAACTCCATAAAATATACATTTAAACCCATGATGTGTAAGAAACACTTCAGGACAAAATCTCATCTGCTCTCTTTTTAATTTTTTTAATGCTGTAATCGTCTCTCTGGCTCAGATTGTGTGTCTGCTTTTTAGTGCTCTTGAATGGACCTCTCTAAATTGGTCCGAGTAAGCTGCGTAGTGGACCAGATTGTCTAAATCTGCCTTGTCTAAGACTAAGACTGTAGTGACCCTCAGTTAAGAGTATTAAACCTGACGTTATCTGAAAATGCTTGCCTAAACTTATAGGATATGTCTCTATCCCACAGTCTCTCTCTCTTATTTCTGTTTCTCCTCTCTAGAGTGTCTGTGAGACATTGTGACAGTGTTTTGGTTTTTTTATATCTCTGTCACATGGTGATGATGTAATTGCAGGTCTGCGAGTGTTTAAAAGAAGGGTTATTACAGTCCCGTTCTCTTAGGTCGCCGGCAGCGCGTTCCAGTGCATGTGATGGGGCTGCAGCTCCACCATTGCTGCATGGTGCTTACACTCAAAACCGCACGGCTCCGGCACATGCACCAGCTGTGAGCTACAAAGTGATTTCACTTAAGCCAAGCAAATTCCATAATTGTTCAGAAATGTATTTGCTGTGTAGTGCAGATACACTACTACTATATACTGTATATATACGTATATATATATATATAACAAAATTATTGGGATGGTTCATGTTTATCTATTTCAGTAATTCCAATAAAAACCATTATTAATGCTCTACCATGCAATACCATATTAAAGAATTTAGTTTGCATCTTTGTTGCAATAGTTTTGGAAGGGTCTTTTTCTGTACAAATCATTGTTGGGTTTGGGTGATGAGTGTTTGGCTCAAAGGTGTTTAGCTGGGTTCATGTCTGGGCTTTATGCAGACCAGTCAAGTTTTTCCACACTAGACTGAATCAATCATTTCTTTTTGAACCTTGCTTTGTGCACAAGGGCATTTTCATTTTGGAACAGAAAAGGGTTCTGCACAAACTGCTGCTATAAAATTAGAAGCACACAATTCTTTAGAATGTCATTATATGCTGAGCATTAAGATTTGTGCACACTGAAATGACTAAAGTAGTCAAACCTGTTCCGTAGAAGGGGGCATCCAAGTACTTTTGTCCATATAGTGTATCTGAATGTGCTAGTGAACATATTTGGCAGCACAGTGTAATATTTAATGTATTAACACATCATTTTACCCCCATTCCAGACATAATAACCTAACGTGAAGACAGAGATATCCGTGTGAGAGCGAGTTTCGTATTTTCCATTTGAAACCCGTCCGGGACATTGGACCACCTTGGAAGAACCACAGCCCTCCTCTGTGCACCTTCCACCCCATAGGAAAGCCAGAACTTCTCAGGTCCAGGCCAAAGCAAGCATCCTCGTGTCTCATGGGTCAGATCTTACAGAGCAGTTGTACGCCAATGTTCACCCGAGGACAGGGGGGAAGTTGTGCATGAAAGCTACTTGATACTCTTGCCTCATTTTTGTACACCATTGCTACGTAAGTGAAGCTCTAGATATTTTGCATTAGCTCTTGGGAACCAAGCAGGCATGATTTGCCTCTTCGATGCCCTTTGAATGTGGGGTTGGAGGTCAAACGGTAAACGCCAATCTTGTTGAATCTCCTGCAGGCGTTAATTGTGCTGCCGGCACCTTATTGACAGTGTTTTCTCTTTCTATACAGCGCACATTTTTTCTCCCTCTCTGTCTCGCTCACACCTCTACCAGTAAATCCCCTTTATACTGGAGGGAACGGAGAGGGAGGAGGGCGGACTGCTAGTCGGGCGTCTACGTAAGTGTCAGTCATATTAAAAGCCGCTGACAGCTTTCGTTTCCAGACCAAACTCTGGACAAATAGGGCTGCAATCGATAGTTTCCCAACAGCAATATTTGGTATCAATGCGTGTCCTTCTCATTACACGATGAGGCCAGAGTCTCTCTAGGCTCTGAATAATTTATCCCCCTGACGTGAAGAGAATAGCAAAGAAGCGAGGCCGTCTTCTCTGTCTCTCTCTCTCTCTTGTTTTACTACGCTCTTTTCTGAAACCTAGTGAACCGCCACCATAGGCAGCATTTTAAGTTATCATAGACATGCTCTCGCCACATAAATATGCTTCCTTGTTTTGTTCTAAGAAAATTACATCCGTATGGTGGACATTGAAAAATGTTGATTTGTTGTTTATCAGTGTTACTTTATGTATTCAATAATGAAAAGTATGTGACTGTTTTTAAATGGCTTAGTTTATCCAAAAGCGAAGTGCTAGGTTTATTTATGTCTATTAGAGTATCCCATTGTTAGCATAGCAGTATGCTAATGCCAGACTATTGAAATCAGTTGTAATCTAGTGCACATTTCTTAAAGGTCCATTGTGTAATTTTTTGGTCGATCTATTGACAGAAATGCAATATAATAGACATAACTGTGTCTTCGGAGGTGTATAAAGACCTTATATAATGAATCGTTATGTTTTTATTACCTTAGAATGAGCTTTTTTATATTTACATACACCACAGGTCCCCTTACATTGAATTCGCCACGTTGTTTCTACAGTAGCCCTAAATACGTTATATTATCAATAATATAAAATATGTTACGTAGCTTTGAACTAGTAACACAATGTAATGCGCATATGAATGAAAACTCTGGCAAAATGCCACATAAACGCTTATTGTATGAAGCGTTGTTAACATCACGTTGCATCTTACATTATGAAATCAATGTTTGTCGATTAATAAGACTAATCATGTGTTCATCAGCTCATTCTAGTTCGTCTCCATCCATTTTAAAACAAGTGCGCATTCAAAAAGTAAGGAAATACTTGTTTTTCTTCACTGCTCAATGTAGGGTATTGCAATCGGATAATATTGAAATGTCGCGAACCAACCCGGTGATGTCACATGCCGTGGCGCTGCAAGATGCGCATCGTGGCGCTGCAAGATGGCGGCCGCCATCCGGTTAGTTGCAATTCGCAACCACACCGCTAGATACCACTAAATTTCATACACTGTACCTTTGTTGTTGCTTATGTAGTGCTCTTCAGATCAATCCCTTTCAGATTCAGTTGCAGTTAGAATGCTGCCTTTGAGGAGAAAGTAACTGAAAGTAAGCTCACTAGGTTTTAGAATGGAACATACTACGTTCTCCAGTCCCCCCATTGGCACAGAGCAGACCAACCGCTCATCTCGTCGCCTGTGCCTGTGAGTTTTAGTCTGCTCCCTTGTTTTTCTCACTCACACTAACATCTTTCCCTCTGTTTCTCATGTTTTTCTCATCATCATATTTTTAGGTTTCCTCCAGCAACCCCTCACGTCTTTTTAAGTAGCTTTGCATACATTAATCGCTTTTCGTGCCAGGTGCTGCTGGGTAATATTTGCCTAGACTCAGCATCATGATAGGTATATGGGACGAGCGGGGTCAAAAAGGGTCCTTCATAAGAAGAGGATCAACATATCCATAGGCGTTATGCATCTTTCGGTAACCTCTCAGGGGGAAAGGGCATTCGAAGAGCAAACTCATTTTAAACACACTTACTCCAGACCAACCGCATCTCTCGCTCATTACGGCGACAGCCAATAGCGTGGGATCCGTGCGGAGGTGAGCCATCTTGAGTAAGTGCTAGAGAACATTAGCGAAGGAGAAGATAATGGAGGTCTGGAAACCTGGCTAATGAGTGCTATTCTCGCAGGAGCAGACCCTCAGCAAGCCTTATCCCTCACTCCGCCCGATCAAGCGCTCTGAGGAAAGAATCGGAGGAGGAAAAGGTTCCCGCTCCGTCTTCCGTTATTTTCGGTGACCCTTCCCCCCTCACCCGCCCTCGCCTCCTAATCATCGCTAAGTATTATAAATGTTAGCTTAAACCAGGCAATCATCGCTACACCATAATAATAAACTTTTATTGCCGTGTTCCTATTAGTGAGTTAATGTTGTCTGCTGATGGCGTGTAATTGTGCTCTTTTCCCGGCTTTGCGAGTCCCACATTTCCCTCATGCCCAATCAGCTACGCACGGGGAGAGAAAATAAATAGCCTAATGCTGTTTTAATTACTGAAAACATAAAGCATGAAGCCTACGCCTTCCCTCCTCTCTTCTCCTTTAGCTACCTGCAGCACTCAACGCCGCACTCGCAACCGCCGGCGCTGACCGACCGAGCGAGCGAGGCCAAGGCTAGCGCCCACCCGCTCTGTGGAGGAGCCGTGTACCTTTAGGGAGAGACAGCGGGGTTTTATACGGAGACATTAGAGTGTTGACGATCATTAGTGAAGTATGTACTTACAAGTTTGTGGACAGTAGAGATGTACGATTATGAAAAATGAAGATCTGTCGGTTTCAGTCATGATTATACAAATCAACCAGTAGAATTTCCATGAGAATATGTGTTTTGATGTTCCCATCCCATAAGAATCAATGAAAGTGCAGGGTTTTTTTTTAGCTCCGCAGGTACGCATTTAGGTTCTGTTGTGTCATTTGCTTGCACTTTATATTGCCTATTACACAGCATGGTTATCGTGCTTCTTTTTGAGTGTGAGGTCATGTTTTTTCTGTCACCGTGAAATGAAGTGAGACATTAAAGGGGTAGTTTACCAAAAAATAAAAATTCTGTCATCATTACTATCCCTCTTGTCATTTTAAACAATGGCGGTACCCATTGACTTGCATTGGTTTTGTGTCTATACAATAGAAGTGAATGGGTACCGCCATTGTTTGGTTATCAACATTCTTTAAAATATCTTCTTTTGTGTTCTGCAGAAAAAAAGAAAGTAATGCAGATTTGAAATGACAAGAGGGTAAGTAAATGATGACAGAGTTTTCATTTTTGGGTGAACTGTCACTTTAAATATGCGTCTGTGGATCAGACTGCATATACATCGATCATCTAAAGAATTAGGACAGGGAAAATAGTTTATTTCTCCTTAGCATGCGTAAACGCACACACCCGCAGATGCACAAACATCTCCAAAGCCCCGTAATCTACCCTGAGAACTCGGCATTAGTAATCTAGTACATTCTTTGACAATACTTACTACAATGCAATTAGTCGCATCATACGCGTGTTCTCAAAGACACAACAGCTTCCTGCAGTGTTTACAGCCCACTAACATCCCACCCATACCATCACACACTCAATCATCAACACACACACTCGGCACTTCCATGGTGTGGCGGTGTTTCTAAGGAAACCGAGCGCTCATCTTCCGACGTGTCTTTGGGGCTCCCAGTTAGCCGCCTTCCCAGAGGCCACTGTTCTTATTTTAACTCGCACCCTTCACACCTCCGCCGAGGCCAGAGAACGCGCTCGCCCCGCTAGACCTGACACTCAAGCAGATGTTAAAAACGCTCCTGCAGTAATTAATCCGGTACCTGTGCTATAACTGTTGATTTAACACAAAAAAGGGCTTTAAACTCCAAAAATAGATCAGGGTAAAATGACCTGACTTGCGTAGGGAAGCATAAAAACACTGCCAAAACGGCTCGCTTTTATTTTTAGAATCGGTTTCTGTAGCGGCTCACAGCTCAGAAGTTGTAGCTAGCCGATGCTGGTTTATTTGAAAGGAAGGATCAGTTTCAAAAAAAGAGAGTGATGTACATGATTTGTGACCCAAAGCAGCAATTTTTTTAATGTCACCCTGCTACTAAATTTGAATCTAAATAAATTTAAATTAAATCTGTTTTTAGAGTATTGTAATGCATGTAAGCACTCTAAGATTTAAATGGAAGAGGCAGTAGAGCACGTGACTGAGCTTTAGGTTGACATAGGATGACAGGCAGAAGAGTGGAATAATTAGAGGAGATTTTCTGTTTCATCTCATATTCTCTTCATTTTCAATTCCACATAATGTGTCCTTCCCCGTAGCGAAAGTAATCATATTACAGTTTGTATCCATTTGAATGTGTGTGTGCAAGTGTGAAAGAGGGTTAGGGTTATGGAGATGTGCTAAGTTTGAGCAGATGTTGTCTTGCTGAATATATATATATTTGTGTGTGCGTGTGGAGGGATGCAGTTCTGCACTTTTCTGCAGTGTATATGGATAAGAGCTCGAGGGGCAGATTAAGGATGTGGGGTTTGTGCCCTGAGGCCATGCTTTAGTCTACCACAATTCCTTATCCTGCCTCCACCCAGATAGCATTAAACCACAGCGAGCGTGTCTGTGTGTGTGTTTCTGGTCCGCGACTGAGAAACTATATAGCGCATACAAACTTCTCACTACTATTAGGAATTTTAGTAATACAAAACATTGGTCCAAGTAGGTTTGGAGTTCACTTGTTGTTGATTTTAATAGTCACTAAAAAACTGAAAGAGCTGTGTTATAGGTTCATGTATGGGCAAACACAGACACTCACAAATTCTATTTCTCTGTTTCAGGGTTTCAATGCACCTCTCAGAATTATGCAGCGCTTTGACCTGCACATGAAAAGAAACAGCATCTTGATTTTTCAAGGTTGCTAGGTAGCAAGAAGCCGGGAAGTGTATGCTGTATAGTAAAAATAGTGAACGCAAACCAAAAAGGTTTGGATAAAAAGATGATACCAGACCTTTTAGCGTTGCGCTACAATGCTTGACCCGTGCGCACCAGGAGACGTGCTGTAGCTTTGCTTTATCTTCCCTTTGTGTGTCAGCATATCAATGTTTTGTAGCACAAAAAAAGTATTAGTGACTCGCTGTGTTGAGGAACCATTTCCAAAAAGGAAACTGTCTTCTGAACATAGCACTACAGCGAGGGGTCGAAATAGAATGGCAAAAATGAAAGCTAAGTGCTACGGTTACTTCATAGGGCGTGCATGTCACCCTTTGTCTTCCTTTCTTTCCTTTTCCTCCCTCCCTCACACCCACACATACATACCCACAGTTATGAATAAAAGTATGCAAATATCGCAGCATGTTTGATTCTCCTACTCTGTGTGAGATCCCCACAGACTCATCAAGACTTTAGCACCTCCATCAAGTCAGAGCGGAGAGAAAGAGGAGGTCTCAGCTACACCTTACATCACACACCCCAGTGAGTGTGAGCGTGTGTGTGTGTGTGTGTGTGTGTGTGTGTGTGTGTGTGTGTGTGTGTGTGTGTGTGTGTGCATGCGTGTGTGTGTGTGGTCTGTCTAACTGATCTGCTGATTTGGAAGAGTGGTTTGTTAAAAAGGGGAAATCATAAAAAATGTTGGGTCCAGGGGTGTGAAAATGGACCTATATCACTGTCAAGGACACCTTTAATTACAACAGCAGGGGTTCTGTGCGAGGGTGTGCCTGGAGATGGAGGAGTTGACAGGGCAGAAGGTATTCTGGGTGAAACTTGTTAGAACTCACTTTGTCACAGGGTTTTTTTGTGTGGAAATTTGAAGTACAAAACAAGACAGAATGGATTGAAATTTTAGAGAGTGTATGTAAGGATAAAATCACTTAGTTGACATGATTTATGTACTGTATATGTGTAGGTGAAATTACATTAGTACCATATCTGTACACTACCGTTCAAAAGTTTAGGGTGACTTGGTTATTGATTAAGAGAAAACTCATCAAATCTGTTAAATTAAAGAATTGTGACTATGGGAATTATGTTGTGAAAAAAAACGCCATTCAAAAGTTGTTTATATTAAACATCAGATATTGCTGTTGTCCACTATTTTTACTTTCTATTACAGTAACTTCCTGGAAGCTTGTTTATACCGTTGTCTGTCAGCCTGCTTATGAATCCTCAGAGTCTGTGCTTTTACATTCTTACATGCACACATTTACGTTCAGGGGAATGAGCTTGAATGTTTTCTTAAACAGCGCTTGTACACCGTTTTTGTTCCTCTTAAGAACTGGGTCATGTCAGAATCCCTTTGTTTTGTTGGAGGTTTCACTGTTCTCACGCGTAGCATCTCTCATCCTCAAAGTGTACATATATATGCAAACGAGAACATTCTTCTGAAAAGACGCACTTTAGTTCTTCATTAGTGGAGAGTGAAGCTACAAAGAGCAGAAACAATATGGGGAAAAAATGCAACGGAATGAATCAAAGGGGTGCGAGCGCTGTCAGACGAGCAGAGGAAGATACGCTGCCTGCCGCCCCATTTCCTCGGCAGAGCGGCCGAATTAGCATGATAATCATTCTCATCGTTTACAAGGGCGAAATGTTTCAGTTTAATGCCTTGCTTGTGTTACAAGCCATGCACTTAATTAGACGGTAATGACTCCGGCGAGGCGAGCGGAGAGAGGAAGAGAGAGGCGAAGACAGGAGTTGAGGGGATGAGGAGTAAGAGCCCTTCACATCCAAGAGCCCTGAAACATTCACCCGCTCCACCTGTCGGCTCAACACACACACACTCACTAGCGCACGCGCATGCTGCGTCCTGTAGCCATGGCAACAGCTAGCTCAGGTAGCTCAGACTCACGGCCTGGTGTCATTGTGACCCTGGGTCAATCTTTCACTCGCTTTTGTTCGTTGTAGGACACAAGTGTATCAGGATATACGGACCTTTGATGTTTTACACAAGACTGTATTTTTCTCTCATTTATTATATTTTTGTTTTATACAGTGCTTAACAAATGTATTTGAACACCTGTAATAATAAAGAAAAAAAATATTTTAGGGAAAAAAGTTTAAAACTAAAAACTTAAATGTTATTTATTTGGCAAATAACAAACTGAGACAACTAAATAGTCTTTATTCACATTTTATACCCAAATTTGAGTTGGCACATTTGAAGGGATAGTTCCCCCCAAAATGAAAATTCTGTCATCATTTACTCACCCTCTTGTCATTTTAAACCTGTATGACTTTGTTTCTTCTGCATAACACAAAATAATATTTTTTGAAGAATGTTGGTAAACCGAAACCGTTGGTCCCAATTCACTTTTATTGTATGGAGACAAAACCAATTTAAGTCAATGGGGACCAACGGTTTTTTGTTATCAACATTCTTCAAAATATATTCTTTTATGTTGTGCAGAAGAAAGAAGGCCATTCAGGTTTGAAATAACATGAGGGTGAGTAAATGATAACAGAATTTTCATTTTGGGTTGAACTATCCCTTTAACCTCTCTTGCATAACATCCAACCATTAAAACTTGTTTTCTATTAAGGACTTCAAGTAAATAATTGTAATAAAGCGCTTTACTATTTTTTTGTCTTTCTTGTTAAACATCAATTGTGAAAAATCACGGATAACGACAATGATTATATGGAAGTAATGGATTAATTAATGAATTAATTAATTAATGGATATTTCATAAGTGTTTGGTTGGGACAACGTGTGATGTCTAAAACAATTATTTAATTTTCATGTATTCATTTATTTTTGTTTCTTAGGCACATTTATCTGGATGTTTGACTAACAATATTAGAAAACAAAACTTTCACTTTCACTTTCAAAAGATGCATGTTGAAGTCTGGCCTGCAACTATATTGTTTTCCTTCTGTTTCTTTTTCTGCTTTCACTATCCCTATCAAACAAATGCTTCTCAAGAGTGTTTTACAGGGACAATGCCATTCTAGAGCCAAGGACGTCTCTTCTGTCCTGTCCTGTCCCTGTGACGGGATGCAAGGGATCATATTCTCCCTTCTCCTCTCTCTGGGGAGGGAAAAGACTGTGTGTAGGAGTCACAGAGTAGCAAAGGAGGAGTACTTTTACCAGCCTTAGAGAGTGCAGGCTGCTATCCAACATTGGAGCAGGCCTTTGGGTACAGCCTGGCTCGCTGCATTAAGCTCCGAGCCTGTCGTCTAGCTGTACGTTTGGCTGTAGGCTGTATTTCCATATCTCACCCCGTGCCCTGGCTCCGAGTTCCCCAAACCGGGCCAAGAGGTATATCCTTCTCAGCCCACCAACGCAAGCTGACTCCAGACACCTGGACGACGGAGGACGTGCATTTTGAGGATATCAGTTTGAGTCTATGAGCATGCGTGCGTGTGAAGTATAAATGCCTGGTTGGGAGCAGGGCTGTTTTGTCTCCGTCGTTGATCCCGCTCATGCTGTTCCCTGAAACGGCTGGTAAATGCGGATCTTCAGTCACACTCTAATTACAGCAGCTTAAGTGCTTTAACCACTGTTATCGCAAACTGTTCCATTCTCTGAACCCTGTCAAAATACACACACGCGGCCGTCTCACAAACGCGCACGCCCGAGTGTTTGTTTGTGCGCGCACGCGTCTGTTCGTTTGCGCAGGCTGCGGCACACACACTCACACACTCACACGGGTACGAGAGTTCCTGCGTGGCTTTTTTTGCGTTTTGAGGGACTTATCTCCACGTGTGTGCGAGCAAAAGTAGAATGTGATGGCACTTGATGTTCCGTCGAACACATTTTTCACAGCGCATAATTTAAAAGTTTCCTCCTGTTTGCTTCTCCTGCCGCTTCTGTCGACTCCCTTCCCGCTCTCGCTCTCCATCAGAGGGTTGTACCTTAGTGACAGCCCCCTGCTCCCTCAGACTGCCTGCGGTCTGCCTATTAGCGACGGCATCCGATTCGGCCATAACGCTTCATTTGCAATATGGATTTAATGTGGAACACTGAGAGGAGGTGTTGAGGGAATAATGTCTTATCCTTCTATCTTTGTCTCTTCCTGTCTTTCTTTTTGGAGTGTAATTGGTTTCTGTCGTGGGTAGCGTCGCTGGTTCTGCGTAAAGAGTGAGCTGGAGGCAGACAGCGAACGGCGCACAGTGGTTGGCGATGCCTGAGAGAGTTATGTGTGTGTCTGTGGTTTGGGTAAATCGGGAGAGGTGTGTTTCCTGAGTGCAGGTGATTCTTAATGGAGTGTGGAGTGTGTGTTTATCAGCTCCCCGATTGCTGTTTATTGCCCAGTCGTGTGGAACTAATTTACTAATTGAGTTTGAGGCTGGTAAAGATGTGGCAGGAGGATTTCGCAAAGAGCCACGCCATCCCTCTGCGTGTGTGCGTTTGTGTATGTATAAGCAAGAAAAAGGATAATCGTGAGGCAAGTTGTGTTCAGTAAAGAGGACATAATAATCTTTTTTCTTTCTCTCTCTTTATCCCTCCCTGTTTCTCTCACTCACCCTTGTTGGTGGGAGATTTGACCTGGAATGTTAATAGGCGAGTAAAGCTGGAGTGCTCTGCAGCTCTCAGGATAAAAGAAAAGCAGAACATCAGGAGGAAAAAGTGGCCATTAAGTTAACCTTACAGCTCGCTCTTTCGTCCTCTCAATTTGAATTTAGTGTGCTTTATTGCTGTAATAAAAAATGTGCATTTTGACAGTTTTGGAACACAGCTGTGTATGATAAAAATAGTCTAAATAGAGTAATATAAAGTACCTTTAAAGTATTATGAGTGGAGTAAATAGGTAGTATCACCAAATACATTTTTATAAAAAAAAAAAATTAAGATTTTTTAATAAAAAATTGTCATACCTTGATACACTATGATGCAGAAACAAATTAAAAGTTTTAGGCAGTGAAATGATTATATCAGCATTGCAATGGTATAAAAAACTTGAAGAAACGTGAAAAATTAAAATAGTGCAGACTCAGCTAAGAAGGTAACGATAAGTACAACTTTTGTAAAATTGATACAAATAAATATAGTTAAAATAGCACCGTAAAAAATGTATTGTCTTAAATGTGTAAGTACAATCAACTTGTCTTTACAAGTCATTTCAACGTAAATATTTTAAGTTGAAATAACTTTTAAAAAAATTGAAATTGCTTAACTTATTTGGATGTTTTGAAGTAATGTTAAAAAAGGTAGCAATTATTTTTATATAGAGTATTGCTTGTGCATACAAATGAAACCTTTACAAATCTAAGTAATTTTAAAAAATGTAACAAATTTCTAAATAACAGAAGTAAGATCATATATATTAATAATACTGGCAAAGTTTATGATGATGCATTTTTCTCTGCTAGATAGTTTTGGTATAAAGCAAGTTCATGTGTTTGTACAGTATCTGCTCCAGCTCGGTCGGACCACTGCATTGATTGACATAGTGACTCTACTGTAGAAAGGAGGAGAGAGAGAAGGAAGATAAGGGAGGAAAGCTCAGGGTTATAGAGAGTGGGGGAGCGTGGGTTTTTTAAGACAGGCAGACGTATTTGGGCTAGCTTACAGCAGCTGTGGAGCCCCGCTGGTAGATTAAAAGAGGCTCCCGTCCACAGAGTGAAGTACAGCAGCGGCCCCAGCGGGTGCGGGCGGGGAGGGGCCCACGCAGCTGTCACCCTGCACATACTTTCTCACCCAACTCCAGGAGCTCCGACCCAGCAGCCTTACCATTCACCCACACACCCCACCACGATAGCGGCAGGGGTATTGATGCAGTGGAGGCGGGGCTAAAGGAACGGTCTAACGGCAGATAATTATGATTGGTTAAGTGTGTGTATACAGAAGGTATTTGCACATTTTTGGACGCTTGAGTCACACTTAAAGATGTTTGGATTTCATTGCGTTAGAAGCAAAACATTATGTTACGTGGTATCTGCAGACATATGACATAAGACATTTTCTCACAGATTACATAAGGCATGTTTTTTGTTGTACACTATAGTCCCCATCTATGAACTATGAAAGTTTAACAAAGTTTCACAACTCGAATGTGCTGAAATGTTTAATTTTAATAATACTTATGTTATTTTGAACATTATTTCTATTCTTTTACTATTCATTTAAAACCATTTTTTTTGTATTTTTTTATTTATTTACAACAAAACACTGATATTTTATTATATAATGCAGACATCAGACATTTTTAGGGGTGACTTAAGTCTCCAAATACTTTTCAGTGGCCCCAAAGATGTAAGGGTTATACCGAAATGCCTTCAAATTTTCATTTTCAGATAGAAGGTGATCAGTGAAATCTTATATTTTTTTACAGGTAAGATTCAGTTGATTTAAAGTTAAGTTAATTTCATCAAATTTGTTTAGTTTGAAAATCTGTCCAAGAAACATCTCTGACGTCATGCAACACATTAAAGCATCAGTTTGTTTTAGTTTAGTATTGCATTAGTTCAGTATTTTGAATTTAGATCACACTCTTAAAACATAAGCTCATAAGCAGCCTTTATTCCATGAGTAGTTGGCGAGTCCGCACAGCTACAGTCAGGTTCAAGGTGAAAATGTGCTCTTTCTGTCTGTCACACGCATATACTGAGGATTACAAAAGGAAAAAAATTCTCAATGTTCTGACATATTTAGTTGGTTTGCTGGAATTGATGGTCTTTACAGAAACACAAATACACACACACAGTCACAAGAGGCCTTTGGTTTGCTGAGAAGGCTGAAGTCCGTGGGTCTCTGTGGTGAAGCTGGTTGGGGAGGCTTTGTCACGCGGCTTCCCCCACCAACAAGCTAAAAACAATGACAGTTGTTCAAAAAACACAACACACGCAGACAAACATATCCCCAGTCCCCTTAGTCCATTCCGAGCTGCATTTCAACACAGACAGCTCAGGCCTCCCTGGGGAAACGGGTTCCTTTGTTTTAGATTTGTGGGTGTTTTATAGATGTGTGTTTGTGTGTTGCGTTTATGTGGCTGTGTGGTGTGTTCGTGTTTTGAAGGGTAGGGGTAAAGAGTCTTTCAGTCTGTCCTGGGTGAGATGGGGTCAGCGGTGTCAGGTCTGGTCGAACCGGGTTGGCTGGGCTGGTGCTGTGGCCCCACCCCCCGAGGCGCCCAGCACATTGCCTGCTGGGAAGGCAAGGCCAATCAAACGTCTGACAACACACTGTACACAACTCTGCCTTCTGATTTGTGAAGAAAGACTGGATCCAGCTGGGCTGTGGAGCTCCTGAGGTGGAAGAGAGTGGAATGATGGGGCAAAAAAAGGGTTAGTTGAGAGTAGTGTTTGCTGAAGGCAGGTGTTTGGCTTTGATGGATGGCATGGGCTGCAGGTGCTCCCTGCACCTGTGTTGGATCTCAGGGCTTGTTTCTTTGGACTTGAGATGCTTCTGTTTCCGATCCAGCCTAGTGTGGCGTGTTCACTTACTAAAAGGCCCCGCAGAGTTTAACAGTTGCAGCGAGGTGCGGCGTAATTAGATTTATCCAGACTAGGAATCTGTTCGCACTAATGGAGACAGACCAAGAGAGGAGTGGACTTCAAGGCCCAGTCAAGGATGGGGACTTCTGGTCCTCTCTGATAACCATTAACCATTCTCTCCGGCCTCACTCTCTCCCCCTTTTCTCCACTAATATCATCTATCTCTGTCTCTCCTATAACCCTGGGAGCGTAAATCCCGCTCCTTGGAGCAATGAGGAGCAGAGTGTGGAGGCTCAGATCTGACATGAAGCCACGGCTGCCCATTTTTCCATCTCAACTTCCCTATCCGGCCCTGCTACTTTTTCTTTTGGCGGACAGGAGGAGAGGAGGGGCCAACTACGAGGGCCTCATTTCTCTTGGCTCTTTCCTACCCTTGCTCCTCTGTTCAATTTTCAGCCCTTGATCAGTACAGGGTCGTCTGCATGGTCTTGACCTATGGAGCAAATGAGAAGGAGAGAGAACGCATTGTCTTTTGCTGATAGGCCCTTGAGAAGCTTAGGGGCTTCCCACCCTGGGTTCCTCTTCGCTTGCTCTCTTTCACTGCCTGTCTCTGGCTCTGCCTATTTTTTACGTCTTCGTTTCTCTCTCGCTTTTTTTTGTACAATAGCTCTTAACACTAAGGTTAAAGAAAAGCCACTAGTGGTATCTATTAGAATTGCAGTCTGTTTGTTTGAGCTACTCACAGAGACAAAATTATATTAGTTGTGATGTTATACTACAATATCTTCACTGTCCTTTTGAAACCTTGAATGTCCAAATTTGCTGTTTTACAGGAAATAAAAAAATGTACTTTTTAAATGATTACATTCTGTGTTGTCAGAGTTGATAAGCACCTTTGAATACTGTTTATTGGTTAGATATGTTAGTGACAAACAAAGTGTGACTAATAATAATGATTTATGGCAAAAAATTTGAACCACGAAATATAGTTAAATATAGAGGTTTCAGAAGGACAACAGCGATATATTATACTAACTGTTTACTTGATCAAATAGTATGATGGAATGTTACACGCTTTACTTTTTTGTGTAAATACAGTCTTGTTTTAATACAGTTTCTTTTTCGCCTTTGTGGTGTAAAGACGTGATGCGTCAATATTAAGATGAAACAACACCTATTTGTTACCTCGGTAGTCTAAGAGCCCTGAACCCTGTTCACCTGTTTCAAACAAAAACAGAAGCTGATGAACTGCTGTGTATTGGAACGTGCCCATGTGAGATAGAAAGATGTTGGTCCAGAATTGCAAATGACCGTTTTGTTTTATATACTCAAACTGAAAATGAAAGCTGCTGTATCTGGATGTTACTTAAAGAGATAGTTCGCACAACAATTAAAATTCTGTCATTATTTACTCACCCTCTTGTCATTTCAAACATGTATGATTTTCTTTCTTTTCCTGAATGTTGGTAATCTAACAATGGCGCTACCCATTCACTTCTATTGTATAGACATAAAATGCAAGTCAATGGGTACGATGTTGTTCGGTTACCAACGTTTTTCAGAATATCTTCTTTTGTGTTGTGCAGAAAAAAGAAAGTCATACAGGTTTGAAATGACAAGAGGGTGCGTAAATGATGACAATTTTCAATTTTGGATAAACCATCCCTGCAGTGCTGGTTTCCAGTAGAAATGAAACTTAATAACGTTGGAGTGTTCATGCATGTTTGCATATGTATGCACATGGTGTGTGAGCATGTGTGTTGAGAGGAGCTCATCAGCATGCAGTGGGAGGTGTGTTGTGTATCGGGCTGGGGGGGATTAGAGAGACTTTACTGTCACCAACCTCAGGAGAGAAAGCGGAGAGCTCACACTGACACCAGCATCCATGAGCGAGATTAGAGCGCCACACACACAAACATGTATTAATACAAATTATTTAGTTTTGGCCCTTATACTTTAGTTGCTTGAACACAAGATACACGTGACACCTGCATGAAACGTTGCAAAGCGATAATCTGATTTGTTTCACATGTGTAAATCAGACCTACATACTAGCTGTCTGAATGGGGACATAGTAGGTAGTTTATTTGTATTTATGAATGCCTATTATATGATTTAATTCTCTACTGCAAAAGATTTACTGTATTTACAAATCATTTTTCCAAATGTCCCCATACAGAAGTATTAACACGTTTAGTTTCAAATTGTCCCCAATCTATAGCTGAGTATATACATACACACACACACACACACACACACACATACACACTCCCTTAAGTTCCTAAACACAAGCTCATAAATTCATTCAAACGCACAGATAGACGAACATTCTTTCTCAAACTTCAAACAATGCACAGGCCCCCAGATTGCAGCTAGTCCCCTGCAAACACAAAAGGATAAACAGGCATAAACCTAAACCCCATTGTAGCACACACATGCACACACGCACACATGCGGCAATGATCATGCGTCTCTGCACCCCCCACCCTGAGCCAGGTCCCAGATGCCCCGGTGATTGGCCCAGCTCTGCACAGCAGACTGTGGTATTAGCAGAGAGAGGAAAGAGGGTGCCAAGGGAGAAGGGAAGAGAGAGAGAGGAGAAAGAGGAGAAGTGGGGGAGGACAGAGAGAAAAGAATGCACCCTTCGCTGTGGGGAGCACCAGCCTGCCCCAGACCCCCAGAGGGTTTCTCTCTCTTTTTCTCCCTCTCTCCCTCTCTCACTGTGGTGTTTGGACAGCTGTGAGTGGAGATCAGGTTACGGGTGGCGCTGGCACTTCCTCTGTGCTGGCAGACGTGTGTGTGTGTGCCGAACGTCTGGATGCCATTACCATCATTACACTGCTGGAAGCTCAGTTGCGGCACTTTTGACTCTACATCTCTTCGGTGTACTCTTGCTTTGTATCAAAACGATTCACGGTTAAGGACACACACACACACACACACACACACACACCGTAAAAAAATCTCATCTTGAACTTTACACAAAAGCGCAGTACTGTACGTTTGAGTTTAGCAGTCTGAGATTACATTACAAAATGTAGGATTAAAAATACGTTGACATGAAAAATGTAGGTTTCTAAGTTGTGAATCAAATGTAACCAAATATGTGATGGTGTTTCTGTAGCTCCTTTGTACAAAACTTCAGATTTTTTGCATTCAAAGAAACACACATGATGCTGTTTGGAACGTTTTAAAGCCATGCTGGGGTAACATGGGTCTTTGCCAGTCGAGGTGTGCATATTGTCTTTGAAGGGCCAATGTGTCATTTTTGTAGGGACTATTGACAGAAATGTATAGAAAATAACTATGTCTTCAGAGGTGTATAAAGACCTTACATAATGTAGCGTTTTGTTTTTATTACCTTAGAATGAGCTATTTCTATCTACGTACACCGCGGGTTCCTTTACAGTAGCCCTAAACGGACAAACTGTAGAGCACGTTTCATAAATACGTTATCTCCTTCGGCAAAAAAGTGAAAACGCGACATCTTAGTTCTGTGTCAGCCACCGTAGTGCTTGGAAAGGGAGGGGTGGAGTGAGCCATTGGTCACTACCTCACCACTAGATGGCGCTAAAAACTCCACATTGCATCTTTCAAGGGTGCTACAGTATAGAGTTACCCCTTAGATGTCTATGTTGAATGTCAGGAGGTATCCAAAAGCATTATATTCTGTTACCTGACTACTTTTTGGGCCTTACAGCCAGTGTTGGGTAATTAGTTACTGTAATTTCATTACTTTTCTCCTGAAAAAGTAAAGTTAGGGACAACTCTTATTTTTTCAGTAATTTAATTACAGTTACTTCTGATGTAATTGAGCTAAATACTGTGTAATATATACAATAGTGGAAATGACATCAAACTTCTAGTCTAAATTTAAAACATATGCTTTAATGTGTCTTCATCACATTTGTAATGCTTTGGTCAGTTAGTAAAAAATACTTCATGTAGTTTTATATTATTTATTTGAATGAATTTAAAGAGCCGTTTCATGTCTATGCTTGAATCTTTTCTAATCGCAACTAATCAAGGTTGATGTAGGATATAGAAAGTAATTAGTAATAAGTAATTAAATACTTTTTTGGTTTCAATAGGGTAATCTAATTACCCTATTGAAAATGTAATTAGTAACTAGTAATTAATTACTTTTTCAGAGTAATTTACCCAACACTGCTTGCAGCATATTAATCTGTTTTCCCTCGGTCATAACTCAGAATAGAATTGTACTTTTATTGTTGTGAGATGCCAGTGTTGTATCTTGACAAAGTCTTTTCCTAAACTCAAGTTGTAATGCTTTCCTTCCATCCCAAGACACTAAGCTCCAGTAGCTTTCACTACAGCATGGCAACATTTGTGTTTGTTTTTCATCATTTTGTGCATGTGTGTGTTACAAAGCGCCTCTTTCTGCCTGTGAGCCATACCTGCTAACAAGATCCATATTCAGATGAGTTCTTCAGCCAGGCCAGTGCGGCTACACAGACTCTAGAGACACTCTCTTTCTCTCTCGCCCCCTCCCTTCACGAGTTTATTAATTCATTCCCTCCTGTAATGGGCTGCAGCTGGGGAGAGGCAAATCGTTGCTCAAATGCTGATGGAACCTTCAGCTGCTGTCTAAACGCCCTGTTTGTGTGCCACACTCATAAACGGGAGGATGAACGCGGGGGAGAGTGTTTTAGTGTCATTTAGAGGTGAACAGTACTGGAAATGGATCATGTTGAGGTGTGGTCACACTAGATTTTCGGTTCAGTGACATGCGTATGCACGTAAGTGTGGCGGAGCGGAAACGTGGCGAAGTGAAATTTGACTTTAGTGCAAAATACGAATAGGTTTGACCTACAGAGAATTTGAACATCAGCGATTGTCTGAATTGTTTGCATTGTTGTAATTAAAATAATACGTATGTGTAATATCAGAATTTTGCATGTTCACTGTGTAGTGTGAAATGCACTTTTAAAGGGATAGTTCACCCAAAAATGGGGGTACCCATTCACTTGTATGGTAAGGACACAAAACCAATATTACCAACATTCTTCAAAATATATATATTTTTGTGTGTTCTGCAGAAGAAAGAAAGTCATACGGGTTTGAAATGACAAGAGGGTGAACCATTTTTGGGTGAACTGTCACTTTAGGGTGCAGGTGTGTGACTGACATCATACACACCTTGTTAAAGAAAAACATGAGGACCGTTTGCATCAGACACATCTCTATTTGCAGACTAACCGCCTATGCAAATCCAAAAGCTGCTCTTGTCCAGTCAAAGGAGAGACAGTGTCGGAATGTTATTTACCGAGCCGTGGGGAAGAGCGAGAAGCACCCGCACAGAATACATATTAAACGTAAAAACGACCTGACCCAGACATCAGCAACAGTTCCTAAACTCAGCTCACCAGTCTCAACTCGGCTCATTATCCAACACAAACTGGCCAAAACAGACCCGGGCCGGCGCACTCAGTATGCTCCGTGCATGCACACACACACAATAGATACAGAAATGCATTTACCACGACAGACACAACAGTGTGAGGCAGTCGGACGGGCAGGCCCCCGGGAAGCAGCAGCGTTGCTGTTTGATGTTGGCAGCTGATTAATGAGATGTGAGGAGTGAGTGTTTGACGGCTACTCTCTGGGTGCCTGTTTGAGGGGCCCCACTGCATTCGTGTGTGTGTCTGTCTGTCTGTCTGTGCACGCTTGTGTGTGTGAGAGAGAGAGGAAAAGAGGGAGAAAGTTAGAGTGGGGGGGGGGTGGACCCCTGCCGGTTACCCTTGAACACTCTGTGGAGGTGTTGAGTCGGCCCAGGCTCCAGCCACTCATGAGGGTGCTGTTGCAATTAAACCAGCACAGCAGAGCGGCCGCCAGAGAGAGAGAGAGAGAGATTGAGAGGTGAGGAGAGAAAGTCAGAAACACAGAGGTGAGAGGTGACTGAGCGGGAGACAATAGTTAGGTAAATGATGAGAATTCACAAAGAAAGACAAAGTCTAAAACACAAACTGCAAAAGTAACGTTGGAATATGCTGACAGGTGGTTTCTAGAGCTTTAGATGGGAACACATCGACGAATGAAGTGTGTATGAGGAAAACAGCATTGAGGCACATTGAGTAAGATGTAATTGAGTTATGGATTGTAAATTTGGCCTATAATAACACTTGTCTTGTACCATATTATTGAATTTACATAGTTATGGTGCTTATACTGCAAATGTATTTTATTTATTTTTTATTATGATTATATTAAAATAATCATTATTTATGTACACGTCATTTACTTCAAAATTTTGCTTAATACATTTTAAAGTGGGATTGGAAATTAAACACTTTATCTTGTTTAGCTTTGGTATATTTTTCTTCAATGCATATTATGAATTTCCCCCCAGTAAAAACGAGTTCAAGATCAAACAACAATTTGGTAAAACCCTGCAGTACAACTATACAACCCCAAGGGGGCGCGGACCCCTGATGAAAACCCATTTTTTAAATATAACCAAGGAGATATTTAATGACTGTTTTCCTACCTTCATATAGTGCATAAAAAGTGTTTCAAGTTTCGGGCAAGGCCAGGAAGAGAAACCCACTGAGGTGGGGTCAGTGGGAGGTTAGCGAGGCTCTGTCAACAGAGGATGCGGACAGAGTTTACACTTTACCGAGTTATTAGCCCTCTGACGTAGCACCGGTCGGACTCGCACTGGGAGCGGCTCTTTAATTAGCTTCTGATGAGGACCTTGAGGAAAAGAGCAGGTGATTGGACTTCTTATCCAAATAATTACCTCAATTAAGTCATTAAGACCCTGGGCATAGCCAAGCCCAGAACTGCCTCCCCTGTGCCACAGCATGCATCCATCCCTGATCTAACTATTCAACTGCTGCAGAGTGTGCTCACGTATTTTGTCTGCGTTTCATTAGGCTAGTGCGTATTCATGACCGTCGTGCCTTTTTCCATTTCTTGTTCCTTTTGTGTAACGGCACAGATTCCATCGCTCGCACAAAGTCTGTCTCTCGTACTTTTACACACGCACGCTTGCTCGCTCACAGAGGTAGGTTAATTACCCATAGCATCTGGATGGCCGTATGCGTGTGAGCCCTCGGCTCCAATGTAGGTCTCAGTGGCTCTGAAAGTGCCCCGGTGCATCATGGGGGATTAAGCATGGGCAGCCGTGGGGGTTTGAGGGAGACAGCGGTTTGCGAGTTTAGACTTTCACACTCCTTTTCCCCATTTAGTTATAAAATTAGCGTGCAAATAGGCCGACTCTGCGCGTGCATGAATGTGAATGTGCACGTGCTACAATATCCAGAGACCTGTGTATTGTACAAACTGTATTTGGTACTGCATCTGCCTTTACTACACATATACAATCTGAAAACGGTGTACTTCGCCGTTACTCTTTTTATTTATATTTATGTCTTATATGTAATATGTATGTATGTATTTGTAAAATTACAAATATATCTTTGTGTGTGTGTGTGTGTGTGTGTGTGTGTGTGTGTGTGTGTGTGTGTGTGTGCGTGTGTGTGTGTATGTGTATAAACACACACACACATAATGTATTACACATACATACACACACATATGGGTTGTTGACATAGCAAAAATTTAGAAAATATATTTATAGCTGTCATATACAATATACTGTAAGTATAAGAGTATAATATATACAATATAGTATAAGAGAGAATTATCTTCATTGTTATTTTTTTTCAATATTTTTGCTGTCAAATCATAGGGCACATGTACAGTATATTTGCACTATAACTATACATATATTTTAAATGTCATGAATATTTCATTTCTTAAATAACTTATTTGAACTACATCAAACCAATATTTGGTCTGATTACCTTGCCTTTAAAACACCTTTTCGTCCTTGGTAAACAGTTTTAAGGTAGCTTTGAGGGTAGGTGATCCTAAGGTGGCCACCAAACAATACTAGTACAGTACATGACCATTCCCCGCTCCCTTTTGAATTTAGAGAAGAGAAAGGCTGAGTGAGTGAGAGGATGTACAAAGAATAAGAATTGATAGTTGGGAGGCAGAGCTGCAACCCCCTCGCCCCCTTTGTTTTTGCTGTTGACTGCTGTGTCCAGGTGTGCTTATGTCTGCCGAGCCTGGCGGCCCACATCTGGACCAGGCCAGCGTCTCTAGACCCAGATGTGCTCCGGTTCTAGACTCGTCCTCCCTCTCTCTCTTTTTATTTTGTTTTGCAGAGGGTAGGAACGGGGCATCAGCTGCCTGTCAGGTGTTTGCATAGATGCAAACAGATGTTATTTTGATGATTGCGAGAGGGAGGGAGGGCAGATGACAAAACAACAATGTCGTTTGTATCAGAAGTTCAAACCCAAGACGTAACGGATTGAGGAGCCGCTGCTGGAGTGAGGAAACGCGGCATACGGATGAGGTGCACGCGCACTTGGCCTTGCCTCGCCTGTTCCATCTGGCCTGCGTGTGCTTGAGCATCTGTGCGTGTCTGTGCGCCGTTTGCACATGTGTGTCTTGCATGTGTTCGACAAATTTGTTGTGAACCTCCAATGGAATAAGATGAACGGCTCGGATCAAAACAGTTGGTGTCATTCAGAGTTTGCGTATCATGTAATGAAAAATGCTCTGGATTGGATCTTTTATGTTGACTTATTGGTAAATTCCAGTTGAGACCAAATTTGATGCTAGGTTAACTAAAGGACACCCAAGTTTAAATTTCAAACAGTAAAACAAAAAAGTTTCAAATTAAGTGTTAAAAATATAAACTGTTTTAGGTTTAGTACACAGATTAAATTGGACAAAGTTTTTAGAAATTAGCTACTAAAACGGAAGGAAATATGAAGGAGATGGGAGAAAAGTGTAACACTGTACCTGCTTTACCCCCTCCTGGGCTGTCCTGCTCATTTCACTCTGTGAGCGTGGAGGTGACACGTTGAATTAGAGCCCTTGGGCTGCTGGGAGCTTTGATTTGACTGAGGACTCTTAAGGTGGGACGGATGAGTTCTCCCGGGGGGACAAACACCACACTCCCTCCGCTCGGTGGGGGGAATGAAGGATGGTGTAAAGAAAAAAATTAAACAAAGTTAAGATGAAAAAGCATCCTCTAAACAGAGGCGCTGACATACTTCCTTTGTTGTGGATGTGTGTGCATTAATATTGATTTTTATTCGACTAGGGTCTTTGAACATCCAGTTTGGTGTCAGCCCCCAGGGGAACACACCCTGTACACATCCGCTTAATGCGCTGTCATCTGTAATAACTCAAATCCTTGACACCCTGATATTAATATTAGTATTTTGTATGTCTTTGTGGTGGTTTTTTATGGTGGAGCTAGTCTGGGACAAAAAGTCTGAAGGGCTGGGATGTGAGAGTTCGGAGAAAGGTGAAGAATTTGAGGATGAAAAAGTGACATTTCAACAATGCTTCATTTTTACGCCATCTTTTAAATCTTGAGAGAGTCTCTGAGTGCTCACTCGGTTTCTCTCTGGCAGAAGGAAATGAGGGTTATTGTTCTTGGTCTCTACGTCAGCGTCAGCTGGGAGTCATTGTCTGAATTGGGAACGCTGTATCCAAGATGGCTGTTTTAAATCCAAACGCACAAACAAATCTCTAAATACATGTATATTTAATCCTGGCCTTCGAATAATTAATAGAGCATTATTTATTGATTTGTTTGTATTTGAATATGTGGTACGAGCAGCATGATGCTACAAAAGACATGGGTAACCATGGCAACTCACAGGTGCACTATGGCCTGGCCAGTCTCAGTGGGTGGGGTGGACACGCTGTGAGATTTAGACTCGAAGGAGATGAACAGGGCATGCTGGGAAATGGAGGCTCGGAGGAAGTGGCACGCAGAGAAGATATCACGCAGACATAATGCATGTTGCAGTCCTGAGGGAAGATGGGCCTTCTTTCAAACTGCTCGCTTGTTCCCTATTCCCTAATCTGCAGAAAGAAACCTTTCCATTAAGTGACATCAAAGACGGTTTCCTACACAGGGGATCAAACAGACATTTGAGATGCACACCCGGCTTCTGCGCATGCTTTGAGAAACAGCACAGTTATAGAAGTACTTCAACAATGAACCAGAGTATTATAGGTGAAGTGTGTCATTTTCTTAAATACTTTCTCTTGTCCTTGTTTAAAGGGAGTAAATGATGACAGAATTTTCATTTTTGGATGAACTGTTTAATGTGAGATATTGGTAGGTAACAAAGATTTTCATTTTTGAGTGCATTTTTCGATTATTTGAAAGGATCTGACATGTTAACATCTGGTTTAACCAGTAGTGTGCTTTATAGTTTTTACTAGTATGTAATAAGTTGTGTTTCTGTAACTCTATTGGTAAAAGGTCATAAGTTCAATTCTCAGAGAATGCAAGGACAGAATTACCAGATGTAAATGTTAAGTAGTGGAAAGTGAATCATTTTTCCAAACTGTGCCAAAAGGTGGGAGTATTCCAGAACAATCTAGTTTCAGCTTCTGTTGGTTTCGCTAGTCGCGTTGAACTCGCACACTTCATTCACCTTTATATTAAAAATCTCTCAAAGCTTTTTGTGCCTCGTGAGGTGAGGAGCAAATGTGTCCAATTCCTTTAATTACATTTATCAGACTTTTACAAACCCAGATAACCTGAATCTCTACTTCTCCTCCACCGCCCTCAATTCTTTCCTATGTCGCTGCACTAAAGCGTTCCCATAACTCCCCCACAGATACCTTCATACGTTGGGATCCGCAGCTTCTCTTTTCAATAAACTCCCTTAACAGCCTCGGCTCTCTGATCAGCCGCGCTGATGATGCGTCTCAGATCAGTTTGTAAACATCCACATAAAACAGCCACTGAAGATCTTTGATATGACAGTATTTACAGAGGAAAAGTCTATAGACGTACCAACTGAGAACAGCGAGACAGAAAGAGCATGATGGAAAGGGGGTGGGGGGCAACCATGGGAGTTTTTGGCAGAGGTTCATACACATGACCTACAAATGATGTAGTGTCTTCATTAAATGTGTGATTTTTGAATATGCACGAGTGTTTTTTAGTCAAGTACGTGCGTACGGGTGTGTTTTTCTTTTCATATGGTGTGGTCACGGTGCCCGTGTTCCCTGTAGGGTCCCGGCAGGGTGGGAGTGTGTGTGTTTTGGCCCTGGGTGAGGGTCCAAAGGCAGGGCGCAGTCGGACGCAGGGCAGGGGGCGGGGACAGTCCAGACGCAGCAAGGTCACTCCAACTGCTCACAATCATCCACATAGAGCCGGCTTTCTGCCAGGACCCCCTTATATCTCTCTCTCTCTCTTTCTGCTTCAATCTGACTGCCTCTGTTTTACTGTTTCTTTCAGACTGTTCACCATTTTATTTCTTTCTCCATTTGTGTCATCAATGTTTTTCATGCGACCGCATTTATTCTTTCAATCGCTATTCATTTGTATAATTCTCTTTCTCTGTCTTCTCCACAATTTCATCTCTCCCTCTCACTCTCTCTCGAGGTACAGATGGACACATTTGCAGGTTAACTTGAACAGCTGGAGGTGCATTATTAGCATCCTGCTGCTTCTTCATATTTGCTCAGATTTCCCCACCTTCCTTAGCGAGCTGATAATTCACAACCAGCCAACCAAAGACATAGACGTGTCCTAATACAAGAAAAAGACGAGCGCTAAGGGAGGCAGGCGACGCGGCCTAGTTGAGCGGGTTCAAACGTACGTGCAATGGAGATGATGTGGCATCGCCATTGCTGTGATTGTTTTTTGTTGTGATTGTTTTCCACTGCAGCTGAGGAGGGGCATGGGGGTTGGGGGGAGCAAATGGGAGGGTTTTAAGGGGGAAATACAGAAATGAAATCCCAGGAATCCGGCATATCCCAAAGGACCAAACTGACAATGAGCAATTGTAGTGGAATGGTTCATGGATATTGCTTTTAAGCAGCATTTGGGAGATCTTGCGTGGATAAAAGGCCCCCGGCACACCCAGGGGCGTAGGATTAAAAGCACACATGCATGCGCACATAAATACATACAGATGAACACACACGTACTTGCACGTGCACACAAAGAGAATAAATGCTCACTGTTTACAGTGCCATATTGCCCTTTTTAGAGGACTTTTGTGCATACTTTGGTGAATGTGACCATTGTGTGTTTGCAAAAGTAAAGGCATCTGCGTCCTCTGGCAGCCATTGTGTTCAGAAGCAACCCATCATGTTTCCTGAAAGTTGTGTGGCAGATTGCAGCATTAGAGAGAGACGGACAGTGTGTGTGTGTTTAAGAGAGGAGCCCGCAAACAGCTCAGCCAACTCCAAATTCACTGCACCAGGCCTCAAATTCAATAAGACCCCACAAAGACCAGGTCCAGCCAACAGCACTGGCCAGCACATACTCAGCTGACCACTCAACAGAGCCATAATTACCCTCTATACTGCAATTAGCAATCTGGGGCTGCGCGAGCGCGCGTGTGTCCACTCCCAATAAAAGTTTGAAGCTGGCAAAGGAGTTACGACTCACTTTGACCTTGAGCTGGGATGTGAATCCGTACGTCAGCCCATCTCTTGGAAGTCTGCGGTAGCCTCTCTATTTTTTAACAAGGCCCCGGCCAAGTCACCTGGCTGTTCTGAGGAGTTTATTATACGGGTAATAATTCTTCATTGAGCTTGCCTTTGCGTTGCCATGGCAACCTGCGAATTTGCCTCAATGCCGCACACGCCTGTTTTCGTTTCCCTTTTTGCTCGATTTTATGGGCTAGATTTACTACTATTTAATCACTCCGGAGCATATGCACACGCGTGTCGGATTCGGTCGTTACACGGCTGCTGCGTGGCTCTTCTACCGTCGGAAGTGATGCGAGGACGGGCAGATGATAGGAAAGATGAGAGTGGAATGAGGTGTATAGCCACTGTTGAGGTATATGGAGGCCGTGGGAGTAAGTGCGTCTTATAAAGACTTTATCATGTGAAGGGTTTATTGGTATGCTGATTAGAACTATTCCCCTATCGGCACTTTCCAGCATTCAATTAACATTCAAAACACAAATAACTGTGCATATATTACACGCTAACAATCAGGTTCTCAAGTGTGTATGACTGTGAGGTCGAGGGTGGTTTGTATGTACAAGAGCATGTGGGTGGGTTAGTGTTTGAGAGTGTGTATGCATGTGCACGCATATAATTTGCCCTAGCAACAGCATCACCAATTTTGATCTTTGATAATTCAATTAATTGTATTTATGATTTAATATATTATAGTCTTTATTTGATGTATTCTTTGTTATTTAAGTAATAATCATTATTTATAATATATTTATATAAATGTATAAATAAGTTAATAAATAAAAATTTTTTATAACCAAGCACAAATGAAATACATTGATCAAACATGCACATTTTTTTAAAAGGCAAAAGGATGCTGCTGGTTTATATTTATAATACAGTATATAATGATGTATAATATATGAATATATATTTATGAATAAATATTTCTATAATGTATTACTTAATATATTTATATGTGCTGCATACACGTGTCGTGTACGTATAGAAAATATGCATGCATGTTTTTTTTTCTCTGATTTGAGTTCTTGTTTGATTGCAGTGGGCTTGTAGACCCCTATCTGCAGCTCAGTGTGTTGTCTTTTCTGTGTGTATATGTGCTGGAAATGAGAGAGTGCTGCCTTAGTGGAAGCACTGGGTGGTCAGCCAGAACACTCTTCCTCACAGGGGGTTGGGACCTGCTGACACGTGCTGATTGGTGAAAAAGAAATTAAGAGGTGGCACTTGCTCTTAATAGAACACTCTGATTGGTGGAGTATGTGTCCGGTTTCGGTGAGGGACTATGAATTGGCCGAAAACGAAACCCAGTGTGAGGCTTGTGCAGCTACTCCTGTAGTGCATTATGGGTAATGAAGTTCTCTGAATGAGCACACCCTGGTAGTAACAAGGTATAATCTGACTAGAGACAGCTAATTCGATTCTGCGCTGTTTAGAAAACTAAAGTAGCAGTCATAATGAAGATCGTGATACTCGCAAGATCTCACAATAGGATTACCCTTGTGTCAACATTATGTGTTATGTAATCATAACAACCTATTATGTAATTCATAAATAAGATGTTCATTGAGGAAAAATGTAGGATGGTTGTTGATTTAATACATTTATGAATTTATTGGACAGGTTGTGAATGGAAAAGAATTTAAAAAAAGTCAGAAGTGAAGCGAGTTATTATTATATTCTGAAAAAATCGTATTTTGGTCACATAAGAACTGGACAGTAAGTACCTCAGATTACCTCTAAAAAAGACACAATTTCGATTTTGTGTCGAATTGAATACACACCAAGTTTAAACATGAAGTTTATTGTTGTCACCTTTTGAAAGACATAATGTGTCTCAGTCAATAGTCACAGTTCGGTTAGAGATATATGCCTCCATTCATTCACCAGCAACACAACATCCAGTCAACACAGAAGCGTAGACGGCGGCGCACAAGTGAGGATGTACCGGCATTTAGACTCTCGCGACAGGAAACGAGAAGAGGTGGTGCGTATGCTTTGGATGGAGAGTTTGTTTGTTTGCTTGTTTGCATGAAGGTCGGTTTCTGCAGGGTAGAGGGATCCAGCGTCCTACTGTTATGTAATCTGATAGGAGATTCCAAGCTGGTCAACTCCATATGCCGTCCACGTTTGCCAAAAATATCTGGAGCCGGAGACTCCATCCCGTTTGGCAACCAGATAAAGAGCGAGAGAAAGCGTTCCGGAAATATTTGCTGCGGATAATAGGAAACGTGTGAATCAGACCAACAGGCAGGAGAGAGGGATAAAGAGAGAGAATGTTTGATGATTTAGTCGTCTCCGTCTTGCTCACAGCGTCGCTGTCGGCCTGTGTATATGTTTTGTCAAGTCAAGGAGGGCGCTCGTACCGGTGGGTTTAACTTTTTCGGGCATGAATGAAAGTTGTATAAAGGAGATGCTGTGGAGTGACTCATTGTTATTGTGCGTGTATGGTGTGAAGGTAGAGAGAGGTGGCTCATGGGATTGTTCCGGCAATGCAGCACTCGGTGTTTGTGTGTAGGTGCTTGTGTGCGTAAGAAAGAAAGAAAAGGAAAGAGTAGGAAGCAAGAGCTCCTGAGACCCTCCTAGCCCTGCAGTCGGTGTGTGTGTGTGCGCGCACTTGGTTTTGGCCCACATTGCCACCCCCACCAGCACGGGTCAAGCTCAGCACGCCGCTGCTTCTCCCTGCTCTCCCTCTCTGAGTTGCCATGGCAACACACCTTGAGCTCGCCCCTAGAGAAGCCCACTACCTCCACCCCCTTTCGCCCTGGCTCGCTCCCCTCCTCTCCCACACGGCTCTCCCGCTCTGCCTCTCTAGCATCCAGCCCATCAATCCGGGGCCATGGGCCTCAGGGCCAGGCGAGAGGTGCCGGGCCACGTGGGATACGCGCTCCCATCTATACAGCTCATTTGTGTGCCAGTGCACGCTACAGGGGGCGATGGGTTGAGGGAGAGAGCGAGGCAGAGGGAGGGAAGGAGGAAGAGAGGAGACGGGGGTGGAGGTGGGGCATTCTCATATAGATGGACCCGTCCCAGAGGACCAGCGCAGGCCAGGGCGCCACCTGGCTCCCCCTGGTCAATTAGCTGGAAGCACATTGGCCAAGCTTTGCAGCAGCCACTGCAGTCTCGCAGAGGCAGTGTTTGTACGCAAGGCAAGGCCTGGTCGGTTGGTGGAAAAACAACCTGAAATACCACATGAATATCTCTCCTTTACTCATTTGCTTTCTGCCTATCTGTTTGTGTAATCACTGTTTTCTTTTTTTCGATCCTCTTGCCGATTCTCTCTCTCTTTCTCTATTCCCTCTCTGCCTCCCTCCCTCTATCGATGTCCTGGAAAGCCCTCATCAGTGATTCTGCGAATGTGTGGCGGCCTCATGCCGTTTCTCAATTAAGATGCTGCATACCTTTAGAGGCGGCTAGTTTTTTTCCCTTGCCTTCTCAATTCCAGTTAAATATTCTCTCAGACACATATCACTGCCTCTAGCTGCCCACTCTCTTTCTGTCTCTCACTCTCAAACTGTATCTCTATTTTCCCCTCTTATAGGTGTTGAATAAGGGGGGGTGATTTCTTTTGTGGACAGAGGTCATTAGAGCAGATTAAGTCACTTAAATCCCCCCCAATCAGACACATTTATGCACTGGCTGACACAAGCTACTATATACATTTATCGGGAACTGTTTCATGGGAATCAAACCTACGACCTTGGTTTTTACAAGCACAATGTTCTACCAGTCGAGCTACAGACAAGACGAACAAATAAATGCGTAGCACCTGACATTCACGCAGCGCTTTGTACATACACCCAACAACATGCCAAGCGTCAATAGTTTGTGAGATGAAGAAAAGGATTTGTGAAATCTCTTCGGTGCGCATTTCACGACGTGTCGCAGTGCTTGTAAAGTCCCTTTGTTCTTTTTTTTAACCCCCAGTTAGTTTCAGTTATGAAAGAGCGTGTTGTTGTCGTGCACTTCCTGGGCCCTCTGCTGCACTCTGCACGCTTGTCTTCTTCTCTTTAGTAATGTGATGGTTCCCTCAGCACACTGCAGTCCCCCCTCTCAGAGACCTCTGTGTCAGCCTCACTGATCAAATGCTCTCCCTGACAGCGCTAGTCTGGTTTGCAGTAACAAGCAACTGTAATCCCAATGTAGCCCCATCACTTTTTCATACAGACACACACATACACGCGCGTGCACAATGAAGTGGAGAGCTTAGTGTTTCTGTGCAGACTGGAAAAATAGATGATGGAGCATGTTCTGTACTTACTGATCAACTGCAGTTCTCTCAAAGAACTGCACTCAAACACACGCTCACACGCACACACATGCTCGCAGGCCCCTTGGCTACCATTACTTTGTGTTGGACAGTCCAATTATCCCTTTGCTTTCTGCTTTCTTTAGCAGAATTCTCTTCCTCTAACTCTCTTTCTCTCAATTTTCCCAATTTTTTTACGTTGGTGTTGCTTCCCTTTTGTTCCAATCCACATACGTATCGTTAGGCCCGTCCGCATCCAAGGAACAGATCCTGTATCATATAAAATATTAATTTCCTCCAAAAGGCATTTGGCATACTGTATTTAACCACTGTCTGTTTTTTTTTTTTTAATTTTTAGAGTTGAATTTTCTCTTCCTCTAATTCTTTCCCTGCAGGGTTGAAAAACAGTCATGAAAAATCTTTAAACATGAGTGAATTTATTCATATTCATATTCAAATTTTTCTTTTCAAGACATTTTCATCAGGATTGTTATCTTTATGATATACATGAATGTGTGTTTACATATACTGTACTATATACATTTATAAATGAAGATTTTAGATGCAAAAGTCTCAAAGTGCAGTTTGAATTTTTTTTCTAAAACTTTTTTATCAGGCTCCTATGTTTAGGTTCAGTGATTTCTTTGCCATTAAAGTGAAATCACTTTTAATATAAACATCGGCGCCTAAAAAAACCTATAATTTTAGAAGAAAAATGTCAGACGTCACTTTTGCATCTGAAGTCTTTATATATAAATTTATATAAAATACTCGTGTGGCGACGCTTCTTCACAATATTGTTTTGCCTCCTCTCTTCTGGTTGTGTATGTCTGTAAATCAGAATATTTTTTTTACATTCTTATCCAATAATCACAAACTGCTGTAAAGGTCATAGAAAGTCATGCATTTCGTCTGTCAAAATGTAAGGGAACCCAGTTTTTTCCTTAAGCTTTCCCATTTTGGTTTTCATCTTTGCTTCGGTGGATCGGATGTAGTGTAGTATCTCAAGACGATATCATCAACGCGGTGCAAACCGTGCACTGAACTAGAGCAGATTTTCCACCAAAAGGCTTTTGACATATTAAACTCAGTCATAACCTCTGTCCGCCGCTGCTTTCATTTGCCCAGAAAGGAAAATTCTCCCCCCAAACATAATGTCTTTTAGGAGACAGTGGGGGAGGACAGACCAAAGCAGTGCCCTTGCCAATCCTTCCCAGAGCCCCCCACCCTCGCTGCCCCCTCCACCTCCCACCCGCTCCTTTCAAACAGGGATTAGAGCACCCTTGTGTGGGCCTTTGAGACAGCGGAGATTGGAATCAGTGGAGGTGGCTTTTGGAGCGGAGGGGTGGGAGGTGGAGGTCAGGGTGATGGTGGGGATATATGATTGAAGACTTTATTAACCCTCAGCGCACCCTGTAGCTCAGCAGCGGGGCTCCCCAAGCCTGTCTGTACCGGTCAACAGGGGGCTGGATGCTTTGGGAAGATGGGGTCTGGGAAGCGCCGCTGTGGTGGCGTCTATCATGCCCCATGGCTCAGTCAGGGGCTTCGGGGATTGGAGTTCAGCCGGGGTGGGGCCTGGCGGTGGGTGTCTGATGGTGCGCAGGCAGGCGGGCAGCGCTCGGGCCTGTGTGGCGGGTGGGTGATAAGACGAGAGCAGAGGCGTCCAGCCAGGACATAACGCCCACCTTTCATCTGTCCCACACCAGCAGGGGGCGGCACTGATGTCACTCAGGCAAGCTTAAAATAGAGCAGTGGGCAGAGGGAGGGCACAGAGCCCGCAGCACTGGGGGGCGGCAGGCAATTACCGGCCGGGAAAGAGATGGTGCTGGGCAGAGGAGGGGAGGAGGGATGGGGTGGCCATACTGTCCAGAGCTGAAGATTATAAACCTGGGACCACAAATGATGTGCAAGGACAGGAAGAAACAGAAAAATGACCCTATTCACTCAAGAGCTCCATAAAAGACACCTTGCTTACATTTTTTTCACCCGTTTATGAGTCGCCTTTGCAGGCGGTTATGCTGTGTTTCAAAACCTAGAGAGCTGCCTACAAAGGAAGCATTTTAAGGAAAAATTTAATGAATGTAAATTAAATTATACTAAAGCATATCCTTAAAGAAGTTTAAAATAATGAAACGCTGACTATGTTATATATAAATTACGAGATTAGGATGCTCCCTACATAGGAAGCCTAGTAGCTCTCTAGGTTTTGAAACACAACGCTAAATGTGTAAAACGTTGTACTTTGGCATCATGTGTCTGTGATTCTCTCTCTCTCTCTGCTCATGTGTGTAACCTGTTGTATGATGCTCTTGTTTTGCAGAGGAAGGCATCAATCACGAGTGCAAGCTGTGTAACCAGATGTTTGACTCTCCGGCCAAGCTCCTGTGTCACCTGATCGAGCACAGCTTCGAGGGCATGGGAGGCACCTTCAAGTGTCCCGTCTGCTTTACAGGTGAGGGGTCCGGCCCGGGGGGTTGAGGTCACAGGGTCAGGCATACACATTCCCTGTTATGGCAGGGTACCTGCATGCAATCTATGGTCACTTGGTCATGCATGTGTTTAACTGAACTGTATTAAGCACCATTAAACACAATCCGTCATGTTGAATGAAAAAACACACACATGTGATCCCTTGTACACTGTCCTGTACATTTAGGTTAATACACACCCCACTGTGTGCATTTAGATGTGTGTGTGCATTAGGAGTGTATATTGCAGCCTTTCATGCTGGTTCACATAAATTGTTCTATTATTTTTTGCGTTTTTGATAAAGCAGATGTTGATGATCTCAAAACTGTCATCTTCCTCTGTCTCATCTCATCTAATTTCTTCTCTTTTACTACCTCTTTGCTCTCACTTTCCTCTTTCTCAAGCTCATCTCCACCACTTACCCCCTCCCCCTTCTTTTCATTCCTCTGCTCCATTGCTCCACCTCGTCCTGCTAATTGAACTGAATTAACTATTAAATGCATTGTTCATCCTGCTGTGAGAGAGGAAAGATCAGACATGGACTCTTGGAATGCATAAAAGCATATGATTCTAAATTTGTATTTTGCGTCATTAGAAAACATAAAAGATATATATTTGAAATGCATAAGCTTAAAGCGCAATTTCACCCAAAAATCAACTTTGTGTGATTTTTTTACTCACCCACATGACGTTAAACATGTTTAGAGAACTTCCGCCGTCTTCGGAGCACAAATAGAGATATTTAGGTGACATCCGAGAGATTTCCAGGCCTCCTTGTAGACATTATGGTGTCAGTTTTTGCCAAGGTCCAGAAAAGTACTAAAGACATCGTTAAATTGGTCCATCTGCGCATAGTGGCTCAGTTGAATTTTTTTCAAGCCACGAGAATGCTTTATGTGCGAAAAACAAACCAAAATACCGACTTAAATCGATATATTCTCCTCTGTCTTGTCAGTGTATGGGGCGTGTTCACAAGAGCACTTCTTCGTCTTCTTCTTGGACGAGAACACTTCAAAAGTAGACAGGTTTGTGCGCCGAACGCTGCATGGGGCTTGCCCTTATTGGGTGCCGGTGCTCTGATGCGAAAGCGCAACTCTGTGTTTACATGCAGAAGATGAAGAAGTGCTCTCGTGAACGCGCGCCATACATACAGAAGTTCTCTAAACATGTTTAACGTCATGTGGGTAAGTTGATTTTGGGGTGAACTTCCACTTTAAAGTAAGGATAAAAGAAGCCAATTAGAGTCCAGAATAGATGGGACCTCCTTCAATATTGTTTAAAAAGCATCTCATATATAGCCAGAAAAAATTAAGGGACCACTCCAGTTTTACCTTTATTTAGCATTTCAACATGTATTTTGCAGTCACCCAACATCAATGTGAAAAGAGATGCAAAAACACATGAATGTTGTGTAAAAACATTAGTTTTGTGTTGTTTTAACATGAATAAAATCCTGTTTTTCATTGCAGTATTTAAGATCTGCAAACAATTGCATCTTTTTTGTTATTTTGACCCATTTCAATTTCCCACAAATAAATGCAAATAAAAACAAATTTGAATTTGAGAGAAATGTTGTCACTAGTTCACAGAATGTAACAAAACAATACTTTTACTTACTGTACACATTTTAGTACATTTTTCCGTGGCTGTATATGTATGTACATTACGTAAATCCTCTCTAGACTTGAGTTAGACAAGAAATATTATGACACACTCTTATCCAGAAGCATACAGTGGTTAATAAAGTTCAACGTGGCCAAGACAGGAGGCTGCGGTTGGTGCAGACATCCTGCTGAGCTGATGCTAAAGCTAATGAGAGCCGATCTTCCCGCTGTGATGCCTGGTGGGATTCGTGACCCATGGGCAGATCGAGCTCCTGTCAGACGCCCCACTTTCACAGAACCAGGAAGAAGCGCAACAGAATAGACAAACGAGAGTTAACCAAGTTTCTTGAATCGTTCACAAAGACGCCGTTGCGTCAGACGCTTGATGAGTTACAGTAAGTGGCTGTGGTTTTCTATACGCCAGTTGGCGTGCTGAATGCCTTTGAGATGAGCAGATCCGCGTGTGTGCGTCTGTTCTGGTAAGGCGAGGTCAGAGAATAAAGGGCAGGTTTATAGAAAGGCAGTGTAATCCGCTCTCACTCTCCAGGGTAGAGCCCTCGTGTACGTGTGCTTTTAGTTAAACAGGCCCTGCGAGTGAGAGTGTGTGTGTCTGACTGCACTAAGTTTGAAAGTCACTTTGGACTGTTTGTCAGCTAACCTTTGGGAATCAGAAATCATTACTTGAGCTTGTCAACATTAAAGGCTTGTGTTGGAGTCCATATTGTCCCCAATACCATGCTGATCTCCAGATAATTTGCACTCGTTTTTTATTTCGTTTGTCTTTTTTCACCCATTTTTCTCAGCTTTATCATCTATTCTTATTCCTCCTGGTCTGGTTTCTGGTTCTTTCCGTCCCACGCCTCCTTCCATATTCACTGTAGACTCCCATTCGTTCCTCTATTTGTCCTTCTGTTCAAATCATTTGTTCTTTTTGCCTCGTCCATCTCTTTGTCTACCTCTCTCTCCTCGAGGATTAGTTCTGTCTTTCATTTCTTTCTTTCACCTTTACCGAGTTGTTTGGCTACACCACGTCTGTTCCCCCCTACCCATCTTCCCTTACAGGTATGCAGTCCTCTTTTAAACTTTAACACTATTCCTGTGTGGCTCATGAATAAGTAAGCGAATGCCTCCTCCTCCAGGGACGCTCAATAATTCATAGTCTCCACACACAGCAAACTTAAGTTTACAGAAACAAAAAGACAAAAATACACGAACGGAATTTAAAAACCCGAGGAAAGAGGAATGATTTATTGATAAATATCACAAGGTCTGGTGGGGATACTTTAGTCTGCCTCTGTCTCTCCCTCAATCTCCCCCTGTCATCCCTCGTTCTCCGATAAAGAGAGCTTGAGAGCATTTCATTTGAGAATGCTCCCCCCTCCTCCTCTCCCTCAGTGCTGACACGTTGTCTGAAACCCCCAAAAGTTCATTAGAATTGTTTTACCCTGCCTCTACTGCTTCAAACGAAAAAGTTGGTAGTCATGGATTTCTTTTACTGGATGGGGGTTACAAAATCTGTGTCTGGATTAGTTCTTAATCGAATCAGCTATTTTCGCAGCCAATTCGCTGTACACTTTTGGGTAAAGCGTTTTCGGGCGATCGTTTAACTGCTGTTTTACTTTGTCCCTCTCCTAGTGTTTGTTCAAGCCAATAAGCTGCAGCAGCACATCTTCGCCGTCCACGGGCAGGAGGACAAGATCTACGACTGCTCCCAGTGTCCACAGAAGTTCTTCTTCCAGACCGAGCTCCAGGTTAGCAGAATAACATGTCATTTGTACAGAATAATAACATGAGGATGTAAGCATTCATGGCTTTCTGGAATATATGTGCGCAGGGTATAAAATGAATTTTGTGCCAAACAAACCAATGGCGGGTGAATTGAGAAAAGTGACCGACTATAAACATTTTCTTCCTAAAATTTAAACTGGATTTTGCATTTTTATTGAAATGTTTTCTTTGTTATTTGGCTGTTTTTCATTGCTTTTTTGTGACAAACAGCACTGGTTGAGTCACGTTCTGATGTTAACTGTCTCCGATTGGCTGCGGTCGACCAATCAGAATTCCAGAAATTCATGAATACTTGAGCCGTTGAGAGAGAGAGTCACGTCAACTCCATTGACTCCAATGGAACCGTTTTTATCACATCAATGGCGGTTCGTGGAGCCTCTCAATAGTTCCCAAACAGCACTGGTTGAGTCACGTTCTGATGTTAACTGTCTCCGATTGGCTGCGGTCGACCAATCAGAATTCCAGAAATTCATGAATACTTGAGCCGTTGAGAGAGAGAGTCACGTCAACTCCGTTGACTCCAATGGAACCGTTTTTTCACATCAATGGCGGTTCGTGGAGCCTCTCAATAGTTCCCGCAAGTTACTAGTAATGCTAGTTTCTAGTACTGTTCAGCTGCGTCTTAAAATACCAATTGTCATGACTCTCTCTCAATGGCTTTGTGCATACTATAACATCTGATATTAATATGAGTCATAAAATCATGTGCAGTTAAAGTTTATAGAGGCGAATTGTGAATTCACTTTGTGAGGTGTGGACTTCAGTTGATTCTGGATTCGATCTCAGTTATCCATGATAGACACAGATGTGACACAGATCACAGCTAATAAGGGAATTAAAGGAGAAAACAGGGTGCATCCTCAAGCCAGTAACGATTAGAGCCTTTACTCTGCGAATCAATCTCAGCACCTGCTGTGACTGCTGAAACACACACACACACACACAAGATTTCACACACTCCCACACACGCGTATTGTAAAAAAATCTACTCTTACTCACACGTGCGATGCATGTACCAAAAAAGATTGTGATTCATAGAATCGGGTTGCCAACTTCTGCGGTGGAATGTAAGGGGCACTTTCAGTTTATTTTTAGGAAAATAAGGGATGCTTTAGTGGTCGTTTCTACAGTGTATACCACGTATGGCATTTGAGATTATATCGACCATTGGAGGCAGGTGACAGCTGCCCACGTTATAAACAAAGATGAAATTATAAACACTTGCAATGTATCGAGCTATGTATGCACATAAAGTAGGGCTGTCAAACGATTAATCTCGAATAATCGCATCCAGAATAAAAGTTTGTGTTTACATAATGTATGTCTGTGTACTGTGCATATTAGTTGTGTATTTATAAACACATTTAGGAAATATATTGAAATTAATAAAGATTTGTATACAATTTAAATGATTGGTAAATATAAATAAATGCATGTAAATATTTCCTAAATATGTATACCTGTATTTGTATGTGTTTATATTATGTAAACTTTTATTGTGGATGCGGTTAATCGTTTGATAGCCCTAATATAAAGATTTTGTCTTTTTATTGTTTTTCAAAATGCATTGGATTTTGGCATTTAAATATAAAAATGTAACCAAATATTTGTGTATCTGTCTGTATACTGTGTTCCATATTAATTTAATATTGTTCTCTTGAATACTGGATGTTTCAGTATTATACTTAATATTGACAATCCTATTCCTACACATTCTGTGTGTTCTCACACACACTAGTACACACTACAGTATGTACACCAATCACAGGTCAGATAGTCAAGAGCAGCTGTAGAGAGAACAGTATGCCCAACAGGTTCACGCTCAAGTACACAAGACCAATCTGATACCTGACAGGTCATCAAAGGGGGTTTGGCTACTGTAGCAATGCAACACCCTTTGTCCACTTGACATTATTCTTCTCCAGATTCCTCTCACTCTCTTTCTCTCTTTCCTCTTTAGTTTTTTCTTTTTGCCTCCTCTACTGTGATAGCTATAGTCTCTTGCACTCTCTCTCTTTTACCTCAAGCCTTTGTCTGAGTTCCCTGAGGGAGGCCCTGAACCCATCCACTTAGAGACAGACACACACACACACACACACACACACACACACACACACACACACACACACAAGTATGCCGTAAGCACTGCCTACACTTTTTGCTATAGCTTTTCTGTAAGAGTATGATAGAATGATGCCCAAAATTCCTTTGGTAAATGCATAGTCTTGACCATATGCCTCATTGGGTGTTCAAACTGACAGTGACTTAATCGCTGGAGGTCGGTGAGTCATTGCATTTCTAGTCATCGCAGCTCATTTGCATAAAATCTTGTTGAATGGATGATTGCTGGTCACTTCTGTCAATTCTAATCACTGTTAGTGTGAAGACAGTATAAGTTTAATACATTTTTGGCATCTTCATTGACGTTTGCTGCGCGCTTCTTTGTTTAGCTGGAGTTTTGTATTTTTACTGCCTTACAAGAAGACGTTTTTGTGGAGAGGTACAGACATTCTGGTGGCTGTGGTTTGGTTTTAAGCACCGCTAGATGTTCCTGACCTGTGGTAATGATTCCCAGTGGAGACAGACGTGGCAGAGCAGTGAGACACATCTGCTGACTCAACTCGAGCTGCAGATATCACAGAGCTGTGAGGTGAAAAATAGTATCAATTTAAGCACCAAATGCAGACATCTCAGTGCAGCCTAAGGGCCAGGCAGGATTTAAATCTCACACACACAGAGATCCTTGTAAAGGACTCTGAATACATGTACTGGTTAATGACCATTTTTCTAGAGCCGTATCTTAGCACTTGAAGTGTTTTTCTTGCTACGTGTTCTGGTGTTTGCCTCCTATGTCAAGAATGTAACTACATGTTCAAAATTGACGTGTCAATGCGTGCGTCTCAATAAACTCCCTTGTTCAGTAGTCAAGGCACTGATCAGGGAGTCGGACATTTTAAGGGCTGTCTCAATCGCAAAATCCTTCCAGTGCACCTAAAAACTCCCACAATGCACTGCAAAATCCAGGGAGCATCGATGCTCACTATGTTCCCTTACCGGAAATCACGTGACGTTATTTGAAGCCATTTAACAGAAATGGCACGAGCCAACACAATAAAGTTCATGAAAGGCGATAGAACTTTTGAAAAGACAAACGCTTAGTGTAATTTATGTATAAACACACATTGCTAGACAGACAGGGAACACAATCTACTTAACGGTTGAATTTAATAATCGACCACATTTGTGCACTGATATGTAACATAATAATTAAAGTGTTTCTCATATGCATTTCAACCAGTATTTAAAAAATAAAGTCAGAGAGATGTCGGTTTTGCCGGTTGTTAGTTAATACCAGCTGTGAAGTATCACAATGCGCTTAGGCAGTCACGTCACTGGAAAATAAGTCATCAGTGTCCCAATGTAAAGTAAACTAGTGTCCTTACCAGTGTCCGAACCCGTGTACATAATATATTGATTCACAACCTCGGGAGGTAGGGAGCTGAATGAGACGCACCCAATGTCTAGTTTTGAGTCTTGCAGTGTGTGATCATATAGGTGAGTTTCAATAATCCCAATGCTCCACTTTTCCCTTTACGTAAATATAAATAAGAATGTTTGCTAAGAGCATAAAGGTAACGTTAATGTAATGTTGCCTGGACAGTGGCAGTTTAAATGACTGGTATTGGGACTCTCTTTTTCTCTTTCTATCTCTCTCTGTGCTGATTATGGGGCAGACAGATTGAGTCGGGGCAGGGCTGTGAATAACTCAGCCCACAGTGGCTGCCACAGGCTGCTGGGGTCAGCCGCATCCTGCCCTACCCCAAGTTGCATTCATCTTCCTGAGCTATGGGCCACCAGCCCTGCAGCCCCCTCCAGCGACCGCCCGCCTCTCCGGGTCTCGTCCGTGTGTGTTAGTTGGTGGATTTACGTGAGTAGCAGGGCGTGAGGTTAATAGCTAACTCATATCCATGACTTAATATTTTAGGTGCTTGGGAGGGGTGTGACCTAAATCTCCTGCCCGGCCCAAGCACCCCACCGCTCCACGTGAGCCCCTCCTGCCCCCAGTCGTGGTGTGACAGTGATATAGGGCCGGCGGCGCCGGGCATATGGCCGGTCAGTCCATTTAGCAGCAGGGGGAGCACTGGACCCTGTCGGTCACTGTCTGCCTCACCCTGAGGCCGGCCAGCCGAGATGCTCGTACCAGCCCAAGGCTCAGCGGGCACGCCCCCTCCTTCCCATCACTCCATCCGCTCACGTCCCCCATGTTCGCTCCAGGCCCACCTGAGCAGCGATGGATAGAGCGGTCCGATTTATCCGCATGGTGGTCCGGGCGGACAGGTATATAACTCCAGTAGACGTCTGTGCGAATAGCCCGGCTGACCCTAATCTCAGCATCAAGTGTTTTCTGTATTTAATTATTTTCACGTTGGTTTAATAAATCTAAGATGCGGTTGGTCTCTATAAAGTCACATGGTTTCTTCCAGTCTAAGTGGGTGTGTCTTTGCCAACCCTTTTGCCTTTTTTCTCAGCTCAGTGATCAGTTCATTCCTTAGCCCTAGTTAGTGTTACCCCACACCTGCCCAGGTGAACTGAGATTTGAATGTGTGTGTATGTACTAACAAGCCTGAATGGATGGAAGGGCATGGCCTACCTGGCCTACCCAGCGTGCCCTCCCAGCGCATCGCCACTCAGGAGCACTCCGAGTTAATCCTCACTTTCCCATGTGCCTTTGCGAGACACGTTACTGCATCATCCCCTCTCCCTGATGGCAAACTTTGCTCTCTCTAATTCTACCTCTCTTTTACACTCCCACCAACTGCCTGCCTTCCTCAAACTGTTTCCAACTCTCTCTCTCTCACCCTCTCTTATTCTCCTTTTTATGTATCTCGTTCTTTTTCCTTTTCCCATTTTCTTTTTTCTCACTCCCAGAAGAGCCAGCCCCCATGCATATTTTAGCCCCTCTGTGTTGCCCACACCCACCCTGCTTTCTCAGTCTCCCTCTTTCCTTTCTGCCTCTCCCTGGTGCCCCATAAATAGTGCAGATGTAAGCTAGTAAATAAGTGATGCTTCGCCCCTATCAGCGCAGCTAGACCTACTCCGCTGGATCCTCACTCCTTTGTTAGAAACTTCAGAGACTTTTTGCGAGTCGGTACGAGAGTGTATGTGTAGATTTTCTTTCAGTTGTTATTTTGTTTCCCTAGGTGAACCCCCAACCGCCCACCCTTCGGCCCTTCCATAGGCACTGCTGTCACTCTCTGACAGCGCGCCTCGTTTTTACACACTGCCGCATCTGATTGAGCCCTCCAGGGGTCGCCGCATTCCCCCCACGCCCTGTATTCCTTCCCTGCTGGCATGTGTGTGTGTGCATGTGTGGGTGTACGGTATTTCCTTTAGCGTTTGTTAATATTTAACTATACTCAGCAGTTTGGATGAGTGTGTGTGTGTGTGCGTGTGCGTGTGAATGAGGGAGGGGGGTCTTTGCGCTTGTTTGTTTGTTGATACTGCCCTGTCTCCTCCCCCCTTGACATTGCAAAAGTGTTATACTTGAGTTCTAGTACAGTGCTGAGCGAAGTGATGAAAGGGGGCGTGTTCATCGGTGCGTGCGTACACACATACACACTTTCACAGACTTCCATTTTTCACAGAGGCGGAAGAAAAAGCTTCAAACTACCATTCATGTTGTGATTCTGGATGATGAATTAGACAGTTTTTCTGCACTATTGCTCCTACATAGGAGTTAGGGATTTGAACACTTAACCCTTAAAATGTTAAAGAAACAACCACATAAGTGTTATTTGCCACGTATCTGGTCTCACAATGTTTGTGCTATAGATATGAATGATACTTCAAATTGTGGAACATGTTGGAAAGAGGTTAATGATAAGAATCCTATTACACAGAGCCGGGTCATACCCTAGCAACAACAGAGTCACGTGTTGTTAAGAATGGCTAAAACCCGAACACCTTTGCAATTGCATAGCAACACCCTGGCAACCTTCCACCTACTGGGTTGCCATCAAGATTTGCATTGGCAAGCACAACTTTAAGATTAAATGAAATTAAGATGAAATGAGATCTGATTTAGGAGTAGAATTGTTTTGCTTATAACCTATAAGTGTAGAAGCACAAAAGATGTTCACAGAATCTGTTCCATTATGCGTCAAATCAGATTTATAACGTGCATTGAGAATTTGTCTGGTGCGCTGTGAATCAGGGTTTGTGTGCTGTAGATATTGATATAGGTTTCTATTGTGATGCTCAGTTTTATTAGTGCCGGTGTGTGTGCGTGTCCCAGCTGCCCTCGCGTCTGGAGTGGCAGTGTATGTTATTAGAATGGGGATCTGGGGGGCTCTCTTCAGAGCCCTAACCCCAACACACACTCACACATGCCTACAGCTCCTCAAATCTGCCTCACCTGCTGCTGATTGGCTGGCTGGTTGAGGGGTTGTCAGGGGACTGCAGTATAGTGTCTCCAGCTAAAGCTATGAGCCCTGTGTTTAGAACGGCTCTCTCTAAGAGACCACGACACTCTTTAGTCTGCAGTCAGGCAGAAACACAGACCAAATGCTTGTGGATTGCTGATGGGGCCGTGATTTAATCTACTAATGTGAGAACAGGATAAATAGGGAATTTTGTTGATGATGAGTGTTAACAATGAGCTTTGTGTTTTGAGGATGTTTGTAAGGACCAGCAATATGAAATATTACTGCTTGCTCAGTTTACTTGTCATAATGTGAGTTTATCTTATGCAATCCATTTAAATTTGTCAAACAGAAGTTTAATCTATTTACATTAGGACTCATCCAAAAATGAAAATTCTGTCTTCATTTACTCACCCTCAGGTTGTTCCAAATCTGTATGAATGTGCTAAACACATATTTAGAAGAATGTCAGTCACCAAACAGATCTTATCCCCCTATTTACTGCCATAGTAGGGAAAATAAATACTATGGGAGTCAATGTTGGATGAGATCTGTTTGGTTACTGACATTCTTCCAAATATCTTCCTTTGTGTTCATTAGAACAAAGACGTTTTACAGATTTGTAACAACCTGAGGGTGAGTAAATGATGACAGAATTTTCATTTTCGTGTGAACTATGCCTTTAATGTAGCATTGCTGAAACTGTGCAGGGGATTTCTAGTTCCCAGCATGCTTTACATGGGACGGAAGGTATAGAGTATATGCTTAAATGAAGTGTGCACGATGAGACAAAGGGGGACACTTTTTAGTGTTTAATGTTGTATGCGCTATTGCTTGCTCGGAGTACACAGCAAGAGTTTTAGTTAGTTTTTTTTCTCATTTCACCACTTTACACTTTAGAGTGTAATTTACTGAATTTAAGAAATCCCATTTCCAATGTGTCAAATCATCATCCACAACAAAATTAACTAAATAATTTTTTGATTGTATGCAGACAATAAGATCATGGTTTACGAAATGGAAGCATGCAGGAAGTGTGTCGTGGAGTTACGGACTTACGTTTGCACGCAGCTTTCAATGGAAATTCTCCAGGCGGTGGGCGGCTGGTAGGCGCTCGAGTAAACTAGAATTGTAGGGGACATGTTTAAGTTGTTTACCTGTTTGCATTTGTTTTGTTTCAATGCCCTCGCTGAGACGGAGATTCAAACAAAGCTCCGGCCTGGCGAATTCAAATCAAAAACACTCACCATGGGGCAGTACTAATCTTCAGAGTAAATCAACACATTCACATTCATTTATTACAACATGGGACACCGGTTCGAGCGGCAGGCGTGCGTGCGCGTGTTTATGTCGAGATAAAAATGAAGTAAATGCCTTTTTGCAAATTTTTTGCGCACCCACTCGCATTCCTGATTCTGTCACAAAATACCCCTGCTTGGAACAATCTATAAAGTGGAGGAGGAAGTGGGGAGAAAGAGAACTTCAGCAGGACGACACACATAGGGAGATATGGTGTCTGCTCTAAATTAAATAATTTAGGGATTGGCATGAGAGAGAGAGAAAGGGAGAGATGGACGCGGGGAGGGGGCAAGAAAGAGAGCGAGCGAGAAAAGATGTCTGAATGTCCGCTGGGATCACTTTAAAGCCTTTTCTCATATCCATCTCTCATGGTAGCCTGTACTTTTAAAGGGACGTTTCACCTTAAAATGAAAATTCTGTCATTGTTTGCTTGCCATCGTGTCATTCCAAACCTGTATGACTGACTTATGTGAAACACAAAAGGTCAGTTTTTTTTAATAATACTGTATCATGGTGACTGTTTTTCATAGAATAAAGTGATAGTGAATGGGGACTGGAGCTGTCAAATTGCAAAATTACAAAAAGACATAAAAGTATCATAAAACCTGACCAAATAGCTTGTTCGCTGTGTTCGATGGCCAAAAATCTAAGCTTTTATGATGCTTTTATACTGCTTATAATTTTTGAGCTTGACAGCCCCGGTCTCCATTCACATTCGTAATATAAGAATAAGTAGCCATGACATTCCTAAAAAAAATGTCATCAGAAGAAAATAGTCATTCAGAATGACACGAGAGTGAGTTAATGACAGCAGAATTTTCACGTTTAGCTAAACTAGCTAAATCTCTTTTGCACACAGAATGAGAGAAGAATACGCCGAGACACAACATGAGAGCAAAAAAGGCTGAAATAAAAATGTGAAGAAAACAGAGAGAAAGGAGGGGGTGTGTGTACGACACATGCCCCAGTCAGATATGACAGTTGAGCAGGGTTGTGCTGTGGCGCTACAGCTCGGCGCTGCGTGGTGTGTGTTGTTGTCTCGCGTGCGGGTTGCCAGCTCGGGACTGGAACTGTCGTGGTTGTGACAGTGACGTATGAGTCTAAGCGCTGTCGGTGAGATGACTCTCGCTGCTCGGCGCTCTCAACGCTCGACGCACATGCACGCGTACACACACTGAGCACAGCTGTGATCTGGAGGGTTTGGGAACTGTGGATACTTCACTCTTCCTTGCCTCGCTCATTAACATAGCATAACAGATGAGAAGACTTTATCTGAAGATGTGACACTGGAACCAGACACGATTAAACTTCGCAATATACGAATTGTCTAACCTTCATTTCAACGGTATTGAATGCATATTCAGAAAGGTTTAAACACTCTGTCTAGAGTTTTGTAGTGCTTTAAAAGTAAAGGTGATGTAACAAAAATAATGTTCTGTTAAATCGTAAGGGTCAGAGAAAGAGGGTGTAAAAATGCATACTTATTGCATAGTTCCGAACCTGTGTGACTTTCTTTCTTCTGCAGAACACAAAAAAAGAACCAAACAACTTTGGCACCCATTGACTTCCATTGTATGAAACCACTGAGACATTCATCAAAATATATTCTTTAGTGTTGCACTTATAGGTTTTGAACAACAAGAGGGTAAATAGATGATTATAGACTTGATATTTTTGGGTGAACTATCCCTTTAACATTTAAAGTGGACTTAGGGGAAGACAAAGTAAAATGCAAAGTAAGTAGCCCTTAAAGGGACAGTTCACCCCAAAATGAAAATTCTGTCATGAATTACTCACTGCACGAATTTCTTTGTTTGGTTGAACACAGAGAAAGATTTTTGGACGAATGCTTTGTAAGAGTTCTTGGACCCCATTGCCTACCATAGTAGGAAAAATGACAATGGTAGTCAAAAGTGCCCCAGAACGGTTTGCTGTCTTACATTATTCAAAATATCTTCTTTTGTGTTCAACAGAAAAAATAGAAACAATTTTTCCTACTATGGTAGTCAATGGGGTCCAAGAACTGTTTGGTTACAAGCATTCTTCCAAATATCTTTCTCTGTGTTCATCAGCACAAAGAAATGTATACAGATTTGGTGAGTAGGTAAGTAGATGATGACAGAATTTTTATTTTTGGGTGAACTATCCCTTTAAAAATTCTCTCATTCGGACTCTCTCATTTTCTCACAACACACACACACGTGCGCGAACACATATACACTAGTAAGGGTCTCTCAACCTGACACTTTCCTACAGCAGCTGGAGTCTGACAGCACTCTCTATAAATCACACAGACCTGACAGCACACCTCACACACTCTCCTATTCTCTTTACTTTCTCTCCTTCTTGCTCTCCCCGCCAGGCTCGCATATCGTCGTGACAACAAAGTGTTGACGTTGACTAGCTGTATATAACACCTAGCCCCCTCTCTCTCTTTCTCTCCCTGGTGCTGCATCGCTCACCGCGTAATGCGCGCTCTCTCTCTCAGTTTAGGGCTGCTTTGGAGTCAAAACGTCCTCCCTGAGGGAAAGCAGGGGTGGTTTTAGTGAGGCTATGACATGGAAAGAATATGTGTACTTTGAGCGCATCTCTGAGTGGCAGAACACAGCTAGCGTAGCGTAGCCCGGTGTTAGCCTAGCGCAGCGCTATTGCCCATAACATGGCCCTTCCGAGGCCACTGAGCTCATCTCGCATTCGTATCGCCACACTCCACAGATCTCACAAGCGTGTGCATCTCTGTCGGCAGGTGCGCATGCATGCGTGTGTTGTTTTTTTGTATGTAGTCTGTCATTTTTGTGTATTTGTTTGTGTGTGCTGTTGTTTGTGAATTTTAGATTAGAGACTGCCTACAGTACTTGACTGACCCTTTCAAAAAAAGACATTTATGAATCTTTTACATTGAGAACAGGAGCATGTATTAAAGAGATAGTTCACCCTAAAATGAAAATTCTTTCATCAATTATGTCATTTAAAACCTGAATGACTTTCGTTCTTTTGCAGAGCACAAAAAAAAGAGACATTTTAATAAACCTTGATAACCAAACAACATTGGCCCCCATTGACTTTCTGTGTATTCAAAACCATTTCTCAAAATATCCTTTTGTGTTCCACTGAAAAAAGTGTGATACAGGTTTTAAACAACATGATGGGGAATAAATAACATTTTTAGGTTAATTGATCCCTTTTATGAAAGTAAAAAGAATTACAACTCTTATACATTTTATGAAAGCAATTCCTTTTGGATGTAGTATGGTTTTACACAATAGGCCTATTATCAATATTATCCAACATTGGTGGAAACTGTGGTTGTCATGATAAATTATTGTAAGGAATTGTCTGTTTACCGGTCATGTACTGTTGACTTTAAGAACTAGCTCTTCTCGTTAGAAATATGTTTCTCACCATTACATCATGGTGCTGCTTATGTACACCACTGTATAATTAATCCCCCGAATATTTAGTATTTATTTGGCAACCTGGTGTTTGACAGGGACATACCAATGTTGGATATAAAGTATGTATGAGTGTGAACGGAGCATGCGTGGGGGTATACAGCTGTGTGTGATGAATGTGAAAGGCCGCTCTGGAGTATGGAGGTGTAGCAGGAGGTCAGAGCAGGTCAGTGATGGTGGAATCGCTCCCTCTGCTCCATCTCATAGAGAGCAAGACGATACAGACTTTGACTGGTATCACCTGTACTCTCCTTTCCAGTGATGCAGAACATGGTTCGATCCCAGGGATTGCAAATACTCAGAAACATATGTAAAGTATAATGTAATGTAAGTCACTTTGGATTAAAGCGTCTGCCAAATGCATACATGTAAATGTATTCATTCCTGCATCTCTTCCTGATATAAGTGTACCGTTTGTTTATAATAAGCATCTTTTCTCCATTGCCAGCCATCCAAAAGATGCAGATTCAAACGCACCTCGCCCACATGAGCACCACATCTCAGTTAACGCCAAACCGTTAGGCCACGCCACAAACTATCATACTTGTACTCAGGTTTACATTTTTATCCATTTACATTCACACGGCCAGCGAGGGGAGCACAGTGACGCTTGGACAGGGTGTAGCACACTACAACAGGACATAGTTGCTAAATTCAGACACAGGCAATGGATCTGGATAGAGAATGGTGTGAGTAGGTGGGATGAGGGAATCCAGGGGCAGGGCAGGGGGGCATTTATTTGTAGCACACTCCCAAGTGAGTTTCCTGTCTCTGGGAGGTGAGAGCTAGGAGCATATGAAGCTTTAAGACAACCCATCTGCTAGTCTCCGGCCATTGGAAGACTGTCAAGCAGGTCTAAAAATAAGCCACTCTAAAGTGCACCAGGCGGCAAAGGTGATTTTTCATTTTGTGTTAAAAACGGAGCAGAGAGGGACACGCTTGCGTCCTAAGAGCAAAGCTGCACTCACTGTCCTCCCTCTCTCTCTCTCTCTCTCTCGCTTTCTCCCTCTCTTACTCATACTCATTCACACTCTTTCTCTTCCTCTCTCTCTCTCTGTCTCTCTCATTCATGCTATCTCTCTCTCTTCGTTAAATTCATTTTAATTCAAAGTGCTTCATTTGCATGACAATAACAGAAAACATAGAAACAGCAGTAACAGGAAAACAGAAATTGAACAAGCAGTGAAACAAGGAAACTGTAATATGCCTACAAAATAAATACATTACATTCATTAATGTCATTTAAACAACTTGATCTATTTATCTGTCTGCACTGGTTGTTACTCAGGAATGTTCCAGATCTTGAGTTTTCACCCCACACACACGTTTGCACATTTATTGAAACCAGTGTATGTATATTGTTTATTTTGTGAAAGCTTTTGTTTCTGATGATTTATATTCAGGGCATTCAGTGAGGAAATGCAGTGCTGTCTCAATCGCTCCCATGTTGCTCTCTCTCTAAACCTGCTCCTCTTCACTTTCTCTTGTTATTCTATCAGCTTCAATGTTTCCTCCTCCTCTCTGTTACACCTTACAGACAGCAGACGCTTCAGCTCGGCAGAGAGCACTTTATAAAGCCAATGCAATACCGAAACTTTTGTGTGTGTGTGCACGTGCGAGCATTCAGATACAGCGGTGCTGTGTGTTATTCTATCTGTGGTCTCTTTCTGTGTGTATTCGTGCGCTCAAGCTTTTCGTGTAGCTTAGAACGTGCTCACCTTTGTTTCGCTGGGGAACGGCCGCTTTACACCGTACTGAGGTCAGTTCATAGACGTCAGTAATTCCAAAGAATCCTGTTACGAAAAACAGTTTACTGACAGAAAGCCCACCCTCTCACACAACACATTCCTTCTTTCTCTGTTCGCTGTAGCAGAACGAGCCAACACATTAGAGTTTCACTGACACTGCACCGTCCCCAGGGGGCACCACGGAGCAGGGAGCCAGGGGCCCTGCGGCACACACTCGCACACGCGAACAGCCTTGATTGAAAGTGACATGACAGCCGCTCGGTCCGGCAGTATGTGCATGCTCTGTGTGTGAAAAGAGGCTGTGTAGGGAAACGTAGATTTGATTTTCCTTTATCTTTATCTCCCCACCGCTCCCCCCTTTCGTACCCCCCTCCTCCTCTCCCTCGGTGAGTGCAGCAGTCTCGCAGTCACTGCATCAGTAATGTGACTGGGCCATATTTCCCAGGAGTGCACAGCTCCGCAGGATTTAGCTTCTCTTTTATAACCAGTTTAGGAAAACAATGACAGCGTAGATATTGACTGAGCTCGCTGGGGCTGTTGTGCCCAATGTTCAGCCTCCCCCCGTTCTGACGCCCAACCAAGGGGGAAAGGGAAAAGAGGCTGTTCCACGCATCGCGCGCCCTCCCCACGTCGCAGCGACGGAAGGTCCGCTCGGTAGAGTTGCTTTCAGGTGTGCCGTGAGACCGTGTGTTTCACAAATAAAATCACGGGCTTATAAAACCGCACCTAAAAAAATCACATTTTTTCTTTCAAGGGCATTTTTGAGCTTTGCGTTGTGCAACTGACACCAGTGCATTATGGGTTTCGTCCAGGCGTGTGTTTTGATGCCTGGTCCTCTAGCAGTGGGTTGTGTTACAGCTCTTTCAAGATTGTTTAAACAATGTCAATGTCTGTCTGTGTTCCCCACCTCTCTCCCTCTCTCTCAGCCTAACTTCCCCCCTTCAAGAATATATCAATTACTGCTGCATTGCACTGATGTCATATTGCGAGTCATTATCAGATTCAGAGACACACACCATTCCAGCGATCGATCGCATGCGGCTTAATCAATACCGCTGCCCCCGACGACGCGCTCAGATGAAGAGAACAAACTGCGACCAGCCCGAAAATGTGTTTGTTCCAACACACTGATTAACTAATTTAAACAAGTGTTGCTGGTTTGATCGCCCACACATCAGCTGCCATCTTCCAAGAGAGATATTGAAGCTATGGAAATAGATATGTTTGTGTGTATGCGCTCACGCTGGGCAGATAAACTGCGACAATGTGTTGCATTTGTGTGTGTGTGATTAGAAAGAACAGATGTGTGATACCACAGTGAGTCGTATATGCCAAAGATCACGAAATAAGCCAAGCTCTGGATGTTCAATGTGGCTAGTGGCCATGCACGTTAGACTGTGTATGTGTGGTTTTGCAAGCTACGTTCATTGGCATGTGTGTGCAGATCTTGGGGGAGTCTGGGTGCATGTCTTTTGTTTTAGCGAGGTGAATGAGCTACAGTATGTGTGTAGAAGTGTGTATGTTAGGCTGGGCTCCCCGCACCCCGCCAGTCCTACTGTGCAGTTTCCATCAGGCCACTGCAGTGCTGGTGTAACCCTAGACCCCAGGGAACAACTCTGCCTCTCTGTCCCTCCACCTCCAAATCAATACAGCTCCACACAACCCTGACAACCTGGGGGAGACGGTGCACACACACTCAATCACACGCTCCCTGTTTTCTCTGTTTCAGACGCATAGAACCACTCCCGTCCAAACTTGCTCCCATTTATGGATCAGTTAAAAGCAGGAACATAAATAACAATATTTTAAACAAATAAAATGTAAGTTGTATGATGCAGTTCACGCTCCCCTCCCATCAATGTACATGCACACAGTAACCAAATGTTTTGGAACAACATGAGGAACAACAAACTAAATTTGAATAAATTGTCTTATCTTCTAATGGAACATTACTTTCCTTTTATTGGGAGTTATTTTTTCACGTTCACATTTGCCTGGGATGTAAATGTTGCTGTTTAGCATGAAAAAGTTACAAAGCTCAGGTCACTCCAAAGGATTTTTTTTACTATAAATCATATATTCTAACAGAATTTAGATGGCATACTAGGGACACTTTAAGAAAATTCATTTCAATACATTCTTTCACTAATGAAATGGTTTATTTTTGGCCGGCTGGGATACTGTATTGACCAATCAGAATTCAGAACCGGAACTATTCATTTTATAATATAAAATTCTTTATTCCTAATTTAAATTGGTAAATACAAGTCACGAAGACTTTATCAGTGCCGGTATGGAGTGAATTGTTGAGATTAAATGACATGAGATTATTCCAACTATTATTAGAGTTGTTATTGTTTTTGTTGTTATGATCATCAGCATAAATGAAAAGATGGGCAACCCAGATGTTAATTTGGTTTCACGTTGAGCTGGTTTATCAGGTATATTATGACAATGTGACAATGGCTGAGTTGCATTTGGCTCTCCAGCAGGTGAAGATTGAGTTTTAAGGGGGATCGGCTTTGTGGGGAATAACTGATAATTGATGGAACAGCAGCGTGTTCTCTGGGACTCGGCTAAGGCAGGTTTGGGTAAATTGGGTCGTTAGTTGCTCTTGACATGTGCATGTGGGCAGGTACGCCGTATCGAGCCATTGCTCATTGTCTTTCTGAGTCCCAGGATTATTTTGAGTTGCATGCTTGAGTTTCGCTCCGCCGTTGCCGTTTTCCATTTGGTTTTGCAGTAATTCCAATATGTTAAACAGGTGCTTGGTGATGAGGACAAATGATTTGCAATATGTTAGCTTTTTGTCCGGTATTCACCTCTATATTTATCTTATTTGCCTGTATGCCAAAGCTTGAGGCTCGAGATATAGACAAGGCTGGCCTCTGCTGGAGGGGGATAGTAATGCATGCAACCTAATGCAAAAAAAGAAGTGGTTTGCTCTCATAATGGGGTCAGTGGCTCCCAGAGAGATGCGTCTCCTCGTTCAAGAGCCCTCCTCACGCTCGTCTCCTCTCTGTTCCATGCAAAAGGGGTGGGAAGAGAAAGACAGCATTGAAAAATGCAAGACATACTTCGCTTGATAGGCTGCCATTGGTTATCCGGTCTGGGGTTTTAAGACCCAGTGGTATGGCCTTCCTCGGATGCAACTGCCCATCCCCTTTTGCCAGCAATCAGTCGCAAAATATGTGCACTCAGATAAGAGGCCAAAGAATAAGTATTTATCAACAAAAAAACATGTTTAATCCTTTAGATTTGTCTACCCCCATCCTGTTTTTTCCCTTTTTGTATTGGGGCATGAAAACACAGCCTATCTCTTTCAGAGAGATTAATCTTGGAAAGGAGCTTTGAGAGGGAAAGGGGATGATTGCCGGCTCTTCTCTGGGAATTGGGTTTATGGTCCAGGGAAAAGCATCCGGAACAGCAGAGCTGCCGAGAGACCGCGGCTACACAATAATCATTTAGCCTGTGCATATCCGCGGCGCTCGTTTAACCCTTCACGCTTGCGACGGCTGTTGAAATCCATCTGATCGATCTCTTTACGTGATCATTGTTTTAGGTCGCTCTTTTTGTCCCCTTTCCGCAGTAATGGTTTTATACCTCCTTTTTGTGCTGCCATACATACACATACACATGTACTGCTGTGATTTTTAATTTGGCACAGGCTACTTTATATGTTTTCAAAATAAAGGGATTTGATGTGTTATTATAAATGTATGTTTTTGCTCTAGAGTCCACAGAAGGCCTTGTAAGGCAACGTGATGATTTAAATTCTTCATAAATATGTATTGAAAAGTAATACAAGACTCTAGAATAAACAAATCATTGTTTCAGATTGCATCGGCGATGGAAATCTCTAAATCAAATAATGAAAGATGAATTTGACTTTGTGTTTTTGCTTGGTAAAGTGTGAGTGTGTGTGTGTAGGTGGGTGGATGAGTGAATGGGATTTTAAGTGCACATGTGCCCAATATTTAATGGGAGGTTGTGGAGAAGAAAGAAAAGAGGAAGAAAGGAAGGTATTCACTCATAGCTGCAAAGCTTGAACTCTGTCAAAAGTGGAGCTGCTAGCCTTGAAATGGACGGACAGGCCTGGTGGGTAAATGGAAAGAGAGAGATGGATAGAGGGAGAGAGCGAAGGAGACGGGTGGAGGTGTGGGCACGTAGCTTATTATTTCTCTCCTCATGTGTTCTCTTCTGTTCCCCTGCAGAACCACACACTGAGCCAGCACGCACAGTGAGACCGGGCCCCGCAGGACTCCCGGTTCAGCCTAGAACCCCGACCCAGGCCCGGTGGGGGAGGAACATTTCAACATCACAGCCAATCAAAGTGTCATTTGCTACTCACATGTAAAACTCTAACGATTCCGCCACCAGGCGCAGCTATTACGAACGGTGGGGAATGAATATTAATGGGATATGCTATTAAAAAAGAAAAGGAGAGAAAAAAGGAGATGGAGAGAAAAAGGTATTCTACGTGCAGTATTTTTTATCATCCCTTCTTCCTGGTTGTGTGTTCCTTATTTTTCCCCCGTTTTCTTTATCGTTTTTGTTTAATTCGGGGACAAAAGAAAAAAATGGATGGAGAAACACCCTATGCCTGATTTTAATCTCTAGAAATACATATCTTGTCCTCTGTTGCTTCATGTATCAAACTTCATACGTGCCAATTTTGTTCTTTTAAATGCATATATTCTCAACCCCTTTTTTATTTGTACCATTTATTTCTTGCAGTAAATAGGTACTTGTGCTGTGCTGTGATTGCTTGCCAGTCGTAATATTTTTCCTTTCTATTATTATTATTGTTATATATTTTCTTTTTTCTAATTACAGTAAAAAGACAAAAAACATATAAAGAAAAAATAAAAAACATAATGGTTTTGATTGGATTTTCCAGTACATGGGCCTTATGGATGTTGTAAAAATGAATATTATTGATTTCAGTGCAACTGGATGATGTCTGCTTTTTAAATGTGAATTAACCAGATTGCAATAAACTAGTACAGTTGAAAATAAACAAATAAATAAATCATGAATAAAGGGAATCCATGAATCTGAAGTGAGTGTTCTTTCAAAGCTCAGATAAAGAGAACCGAAGTGTTTTTTCCCCGGATACTGTGTGAACTCTTCTTGTCTTGTCATGCTTTCTATTTTTAACAATAAAAATCAGTCGGCTACTAAACCTTAATATGACAATGATGAAAAGTGAACCCTTGGATGGATGTACGCTTATGTGCGTTAAGGTATGAACTGCACAATTTCATTAGACAATGATGCTGTTAATAGCATTAAATATTTGCAGCTACAACAAATATTGGTACATGTTAATGTGTAGTATACATTTTATAGAACTAATTAAAGTCGACTGTTAACTCAGAATGATTACATAGCACCTGCAGGAGAGAAGACAAGTGAAGCCCATATTTCATCACTTGTCACTGTTTTACACAAACTATGATTCATGCTGTTTTAATGGTGTTCAAAATGAATGTCAGCAGCAGGACCAGAATCTGAATGTCATTTAAAACATCACAAATCTATTACATTTACAAGTTAAACGGGAAATCATAAACATTTTGTAAATGCTGCTGCTTTGTTATTAGAGGGGCATGACTCAGACTAACAGAATGATGAGGTATTATGTGATGACACCGTGTAGGCTGTGGGTTTAATTGCAACATCGGATGCATTTGTCCATTGCATCACAAATTTTTTTTAGCAGGTTTTCATGATCATATTGTATTATGAAAATAATAAAATATTAAAGGTCAGTCAGTTTTAATAATACAAAACAAATAATGATTCATGCCAGTTTCCCACAATATTTGTCATTCACGTAACCAAAGAGAAGTCCATTCATAAATGCAATGCTTTCAAGTGATTTAATGCAACTGACTCGCCGAATAAAAATATCTATTTAAAGCCGTGCTGCTTCTTGTAGCAGCGCAGTTCCTACTTTAATTGCATCCATGTGTTAAAGCAGCTGGTTCGGCCGCTGAGTCTCATAACTTGAGCCGGACAGAAGGTCGGTGCTGTTCCCAGAAACCAGCCATCGGAACGCATCGATACACTACGGGTCCCCGGGGGCATCTGAACCCAGGAAACGTGCTTCAGCACACCGTACGAGTAACTCCTAAATACTTGAAAAATAGCTTGTGATTTCATGTAACTTACCATCCACAAAAATCGAGTGCCGAATAGCATACATCTTAAACTGCAACTAAAATATCATGTATTTCATTGTTCATAATGTTCAACCAATGCCTTCATGTAACTGATGTGTGCGCACTGCAGTATAGTCCTACAAATGATATATCACCGACACATTATTATATTGTGTTACTATATTAAATGAATTAAAATGTTTGTATTAAATTACTATTAAAGCTTACTCACTATCAGTCAGCCGCACACATTCACTAGGTGTGTGTTCATTAACACACAAATAAACAGAAGCAGAACAGACAGAAAGATAACATGACTGTCTTATCTGTAGCTTATCAACAGGTATTACAGTAGTCATCGTGTTGATAAACTGTTATTCAGTACAAGAAATTTCTCTTATCAGCATCCCGAGTCTCACGACAGACCCGCGGGAGCTGTAAGGGACTATCAATGAAGTACATCATCAACTCCTAATACGAAAATGTTTCAACTACACGTGTGTACGCATACGAGTCTTTAAGCCAATAAGAACAATTCTGCGGTCATGTTAGTTTGTTAGTATTACCAACTTCCTCTGACAATACACCGTGATGTGATTTTTCGTGTCAAAAACATAATTGTTATTTTACCACTAACCCTAAAAACACCAAACCAGACAGCACAAGAAAAGTTTTTCTAAATATTCACTTTATTAAGGGCAGTTAAAGACCAGGCTCAGATGATCTATGGGGAACAATATTTATCTGTCACTTCGCCCATGAGATGAAACGAGGTAAACAATCCTTATTATACCCTAATTCATTTCCAGCAGTGGGTTCGTGCGTATTTTAGTTCCGGGTATGTTTCGCTGAAGTAGGAACCTCTGTGAGATTAACAGGAGAGGTGTGTCATTCCATCTTTAAATCTTAAACCCTGTGTTTCCTAAGCAATAATCACTAAATGCGTGATACAGCGTCATTATTTATGCATTTTCTCTGAAAACTGGCCATCACAAGGGAGCATGGCTGCGGCGTTACTGTCAGAGACGGAGATCAGGCATCGGTCTATGGCAGAGGAGGATCCGAACGGGAATGAACACGGAGCGGCTGCGCGCAGTACAGTGCCTCGCTGGGGACCACAGCATGCTGGAGCCCGACAGCTCGCCCAGCTTTACTCCCCGGGTAAGACAATCATACGGGTGAAATTAGACAGATCTCTTTGAATAATTTCTCAAACTGTAGTTCTACTGCAGCACCAATGAGAGATAAACTAAGGCCAGGAAAGCACACACGTTTAAAAGATGCCTTGTTGCACAGTGCATAGAGGTCAGTTTGAAATTAATAACATTACTTTTACATTATAATAATAATAATCATTATTATTATGCTTTCTTAGCACCCACCACAAGATTTTCTTTTTATAAAGTTTCGTGTCATGTGAATTGTGAAATACAGGTGATTTGTAATAGCCTACTATAAAACATTGTTGTGTTATATATAACAACACTGTACAGTTTTTATTTAAAGTTTAAAGTAAAGTAATTTACGTATATAACCAGAGTTATTGCAAAGATCAGAACTAACTATTAGGAACCATGTATGAATACATATTGGTGGGCACAAAGACCTTTATGTTCTGTATTTGGTGCATATGAATCATAGCTCGTGCAGGGCTGCGGAGTTTCATGCTGTTTAGCATACAGGTTTGTATGTTGCAATTATAAAAGCTATGATCTTAGTTACACTTTTATTGTCTCACATCACAAGTCGAAGATCAACAGCGTTAGGAAAAGCCTTTAACCCCCAACCTTACCACACCTCAAACTCAAACAAGATTTAGTACAACAAGAGCTTTCGCTGTTTCCCTCCGCAGTCCCCTGGTCCCAGAATCAGTCTTGTTGTGTCAGGGGATGTTTGTGGTTTGCAGCTGCAATTAAAAATACATTGATTTAACTCAAAATGCCATTAGGAATGATAATGACCACTCCATTTTCTTTGGCAACGCACCCAGCACGATAAGCACGCGCTGCCACCAACACGTCCAGAGCGTAAACAATACGGTTGAAAGAAATTTGCGAGGTTAATAAGTTAATGTTTTGATGCATCTCTCAATGGACTGGGGGGGGGGTGGATTGTGGATGGGATTTTTAGATGAGCTCAGTAGAGTTTAATATCCACCAGCTGTGAGGTGGGAGTCAGATAGGCTTGTCTGTGGGATTCTCAAGAAAAGTACACTGGGATTGTTTGTATCTGTCGTGGTTGGTTAGCGTGCAGCCCCACTTTAACTCTCTGACAAATTGGACTACTTTTGTTGCCCGTGTCGTTCATTTAATAACTTTTGGGGCAAAATTTAAGATCTTTGATTTTTTTGGGCTATTCATTGCCATACAATCAGGGCCAAAGGAATTTATTTCTGTGAATTTCACATGATGTCACCATAGAAGCATGTCATGTGTTATTACAGGAACAATCCCTCTGGAAGACCTGGCATTAAAACTGGTGGCTAGTTGAGGAAATCGAACCAGCACCCTTGCAAGTTATTTTCCAACTAAAACTTGCCAGGTTTTGGAATCCAATTGTTTAGTTCCCCAAGAGATGCTTGATTTCTTTGTGTAATACAGCAGGCTTTAACCCGATGTTGATTTCAGTCCATATGGAAAGGCAAAGGAAACAAGAGGGTTGAGCCACAGAATATAATGTCGAGGATGCAAAAAGCAGACACTCTGGAGGCATGCGAGGCCGATCCGAGGGCGGTACGTGCTTGCACAAGTCTGAGGTGAGGTGAGCGTGAATGGAGTTTGGAAGCGCAGAGGCTTACTGGTGAAAAGGGATTGATGAGGCTTCAGTCTGCTCAATGAAGCCTCCGGCTCATTACCGTAACCCCAGGACAGCGAAACAGCTGGACGCCTCTCCCCACCATATGTCTGCGTGTCATGCACCGCTGACTGCTCTTTGTGCTTCTTATCCCACTTTACAGATTCGCCGCAAAGTAAACAGGATTTACAGGCTACTTTCTGTTTCCCCTATCGCCTCTGCCAGCCGCCGTGCTCTGGTTACTGGGGTGTGTGTGTGTGTTTTAGAGAGAGAGAGATCAATATAGTATTACATTGCAAGATCTAGTTTCCCATGCAGTCAGCGATCTTGACTCCAATCGGTGTCTTCGGGTCCTTATTTGTGGCGGGCTGATGTCTTGACTGCAGAAAAGTTTGTGCCATAGATGAAAGGGAAATGTTGCAGGGTGTGAATAGACTAGACAGGATACACTGACCTATAATTGTGCCTTTTTTTAGCTTATCAGCTGTCAGACACTTCAGTATTTATTTATGGTACTAATCTTGCAGATAAGTAAATAGTTTGTAAACTATGTATATATGTTTTTTGTGTCTGAAATAATCATTTTTGATTTGTTGATAGTCTGATGCCGCTGACATTGACCCTGAGGTTGGCCTTGGTGATGGAAATTCACACTGAGTGTCACCAGACCGAAGCTGCTGTGTCCATTTAACCCCTGAGATTTTAGGTTCACTACCCTATCAATCTCTCCTCTTAATCTAATCTCTTACTGACTCATTTTGCCTGATCCCTGAATGTACGAGGTTTATACTGTACAGCGACCCTTTAAAGTATTTGGATACTTAAGCAGCACTTAAAATTGTCTGTTATTGCATAACATAGCACAAGCATAACCTTTTGAAGCATCGCATAAGCATATTTTAAACAAAACATTTTGCTTTTTGAAGCAGCAGTCTAGAACTTTAGCCTCCACATTGCCATCTCTTATGTCCTTATCTTTATTTGGGTTGACGTCAAACTGCCATTTCTTGTAAAATCCTACCCGACAGCTCAAATTATAAATTATTAGTATAACCTTACCATTGGGAATCGGGGGAGGGTAAGAAAAGACTTTTTGTGTGCTTGCTTAATAACAGTTTTTGTTTATTTTTAACCACAAAGGTTACGGATTGTAGCTTTAAGCAAACGTTTCCTAGATCTTTTGTTTGGTTAAAAAACCGGATGAGTTTTTTCTGAGAAAGGATCTGTCACGGTCGAGCGTGGTGGAAGAGAACCCAAGTGCAGGCAACGGCGATGAAGGGGTTAACAAATATATTTAATTAAACAAAACACAAAACCGAACAAAAACACCCACAATGGGGGAAAACAGAACTAAGAACTATAACTAAAACAAGAGACTTCCCACGAGGGGGCAAAATGAAAACAAGACAAATAAACCAAACTCAAAGACACGACCAAACGTCTTAAATCATAAAAGGCACAAAACTCACAAACACGAACAGGAACACGGGTAAGCACAGGAACATGAACATGACCACTCATGACCACTAACACTAACACTAACACTAACACTAACACTAACACTAACACTAACACAAACACAAACACAAACACAAACACAAACACAAACACAATCCAGGACACCGCAATACACGCACATACATAATACACGAGCACAGGACAAAGAAACATGAGGGTATATATAGGAACACAAACGAGGGATAACGACATGGGACAGGTGTGGGACATTAAACACTCAGGGAAACATAACGAGGAAACAAGAGGAATGGGGCCAATGACAAGACACTGGAGAGAACGTATATTATTGTCAAACGGACAATAATATGTTTCTCTCCACACATAACCAAAGACTTTGTCATGGCTCTGCTACAGGACCAAGAAAAACATGACTAAGGAAGCAGAGCCATGACAGGATCCAGTTTAATTCGTTGAAAAATGGCTTTGGTTTGATGTGTTGTTTTCCTAATGCAATGACAATAATACATGTGTCCAAATACTTTTTGGGTCCTCTGTAGCTTGTGCATTCTGACCCTTTGTCAGCAGGAGTCTTCAGAGCTTGTTAGGAGTTGTTTTGTAACAGCTGCAAACTACATGTCCATTATACTTCAAATACTTTAGCTATGCTAATAGTGACCATACTGCAGAGGTGACGCAACGTTTCCATGTAAGAAATGAAAGATACAAAAGACTAGACACAAGACAAAGATTGATCTTTTAGCCTTCTGCCTTGTAGACAAATTCTCTGCTCTGTGGCACAGGGCCAGGGGTGTGTGTTACAGCATAGAGAGGAGCCCGTAGAACGAGACACCAGACACGTCTGCTTGACACAGAGCATAACCCTGCCTTCGGTCCCAACACTCCTGCTGATCTACACCTACAAAACTTCAGTTTTCATAAGTACTTTCTGATACAGTGCTACCATATGCTTTAGATTGTAAGGAATTAAATAAACATGAGTGAATGTTTGAATAGATGTATTACAAGTTGCAATCTTGTTTGTGGTTGGATCATGTCTGCACAAAAGTGTTAGATTGTTCTACATTCCAATTTCAGTCCTTGAGTTTCAAGGTGGGGTAAAATTGTTTTCTCTGGTATCATGCTAGTTCTCCTGTTGATTCCAACCAAGAATTGTCCCTTCATTTGTAACAATGAGCACAAATCGTATGTACGCTTGTAGTTTACCCAGAAATACAAATTCTGTCATCATTTATTTATCTTCATGTTGTTTAAAACCTATGTATGACTCGTTCATCTGTGGTACAAAAAAGTAAATTCATTTTGAAGTCTCAGTGGTTATGTGTCCATACAATGAGGCCAGTGTTGTTTGGGTACCAACATTCTTCCAAATATCTTTTGTGTTCTGCAGAAGAAAGTCATACATTTTTGGAATGTCATGAGTGAATGATCAAAGAATTTTCATTCCTCGGGCAAGGTATTGCACTGAAACAAATGTTACAATGAACAGTTCAGCCACAGGTTATATATTAACCCATTCTTACAATACCTGCAAGAATTCTGGTTACTTGAGGAAACACACAGATATTACACACTTATAACCATAGTCCCTCACCAGTACAAAAACGATTTAAATGTTACAGGGGACAACAAAACCATTCTTAAGGGTCAAATCTTCGAAATTGAGATTTTTACATCATCTTTCCATTGATGTATGGTCTGTTAGGATATGACGATATTTGGCTGAGTTACAACTATTTGAAAATCTGGAATCTTTGAGGGTGCAAAAAATCTAAATATTGAGAATATCGCCTTTAAAGTTGTCCAAATGAAGTCCTTAGCACAGCATATTACTCACAAAAATAAAGTTTTGATATATTTACTGTAGGAAATGTATAAAATGTCTTCATGGAACATAATCTTTATCATAATGATTTTTGGCATATAAGAATAATCAATTATTTTGACCCATTGACAATGTATTTTTGGCTATTACTAAAAATGTTCCCATGCTACTTAAGACTGGTTTTGGGGTCCAGGGTCACAATTAACAAACAAACATTTCTGTCAGGACCACAGCTGTCAAATATTTAAACAATAGCAATATTTAAGTTTGGCGGAATGGGCAAACTCTCCGCCTGTCCATGCAGCCTTGCATGGACCGAGCGGGAGTGCAGCAATACATGTCCCTCTACCTGGGGAACCAGAACAGTTCATGATGCGTAACAGGATTAAATTAAAATGATCCGACAGAACGGATACAGGCAGCAGGAGATGGGGATGGAGGTGGGTTTTGAGTGCGGCACGATTAAGCAGCTGATAAGTAGCAAAGAAAGGGAACTTAAATAGGACTCTTCTGAAGTAAATATCAGATGCTATTAAAACATCTCTGCATTAACACTTTCATACCTGTTACTTGTGTGACTATTTGTTTTACAACATTCTTTATTTCTTTTCACCAACAAAGTCACTGTGAATATTCAATATTTCACCAATATCAAAGCGATCATTTCAATCTGTCTTCATCACTTTCACCAAACAAGTGTCAATTGTAAATTACGCTGTGTTCTCTCTGTAGCAAACTGCCGAGTCTGTCTAATGGTCTGTGCAGTCTGATGACCGCAGTTTTTCTTTCAAATCTGCTGGAAGCAGCTTTCACAGATTTAGAGACGGAACACCTCTGGTTGCACAATTGCACTTCTCCTTAATCTGACTTTCAAAGACACTTTGTAAACGCAATGAATTTTGCCATGAGCTAACTATGTTCATCTTCAAGTATTCACACTGGCCCAATAAAACACCTAAAGTCTTTTAGCCATGTAATCTTATTAGCCCGACCCAACACTGCCCCCTGGCAGCACCAGAACCAAGTCTATCATATTGTTCCCCTTCCCTCTGTGCCAGAAATGCTGTATAATTTATCCCGCCTTCCTGTCGAACCCTTTCTCCGTTGACCCTGACATGCACTGCGAACACTCCTAATTCTTCATCCCTGACCCTGGGATCAAAAGGTCACGGGTTTGAGGTTCTGAGAAGGTAGCTCACCGTATACCTGATCTGGTCAGGTGACCCGGGCCAACAGGGGTCAGCACAGTGATCTGTTCTCACTGTGGTATATTACATGAAGCGTAAATATAGTGTTTTATGAGTATGAGCGTTGCTATGGTCACTGCGCCAGCATTAACTGCTCACCGGCAGCGTAAACAAAAGCCAAGTGGGATCTCAAGGGGGAAAAGAGAGAGAGAGAAGGAAAGAGAGTTAGGCGGGAGGGGAACCTGGCTACCTGCAACCACTCCTGCTGGGCTTCTCAATTATACACACACCAGGGCAGCTAAATGCATTAGAACCTCAGCTGTATACAGGATCCAAAAACGGATTTGTTCACTCAAACATACACACACACACACACACACACACACACACACACACTCAGGCACTTCGAGGGTGGGCGGGGGGTCAAATGCGTCAGAATATTAACGGCGCACACAAAAATGTGGGTCTCTTTTGCATGCCTACACACACGTACGGAAGCATGCCAGGGCGGCCAAATACATTTGGACTGGAACCACACAGCCTGTTATTAATATTTGATGGAGTTCTCCATCAGCTTTTTTGTGTAAATTCAGGTGGCTTTGTGGCAGTTAGGGACAGAGACAGTGGGTGAGCCGAATAATTACTATTATCTAAATTCCATTTCCGAACACGGCCCTCCCCTCACCGTCCTCAATCAACTGCGTATTTAGTATGGAGTTCTCAGTGAAGTGGCTCCGCTGTGAATTTTCAATATTTAAAATCCACTCTCTGCATTTGAATCCCTCTCTCCCTTATTAATGAATTTCAATCTAAAGGTCATAAACCTGCTTAACTCTTTGAGTTCCATAGGTCAGCCGTCCGCATTGTAGTCACCATAAAGATCCGAGCAAGACGATTTTTCAGTTCACGGGGCGACACGTGTTTCGTTCAATCTGTCTGTCGTGACTGATTGCGCTCAACCTCTCGTTTTGACCTTCACTGCTTGGTACTCTGGAGATTTGGATATTAAAAGGAAGTGGTGTGTGTGGGTTCGTGGGGAGGGGGTGGTCTCAGGGGTCACTCTTTCCTTAGCCTGTCATCTGTGGCTCTTATCGGGGTCAGTTTAACTGTGTACACACAGTGTGTCCGTTCATTTTTCTCTTCAATTGTGAGGGTTGCCAGACCCAGTAGAGAAACTTGAAGAGTTTTACCTGCAACGTTCCCTCATTCTGTAGTGAGCTGGCTACTACAAAGCCATCCTAAAGTTGTACGGTAGAGGTGATTTTATGTATGTTTTAAGATTTTCCATCTGTAACTGTAGCGTTCCACACTCAATGCACAATTGAATTCAACACTTCTATAGTGTAGACACAAAGCTGAAGTCAATACGTACCGCGCTGTTGTTTGATTAAAAGCAATCTTCAAAATATTTTCTTTTGTGTTGTGCAGATGAAAGTCGTACAGGTTTCAAATGACAAGAGGGTAAGTCTCAAGACAGAATTTTGGGTGAACTGTCCCTTTAAGTCCTTAAAATGCTCTCTGTGAAGGTTGCTGAGCAATTCTGTGTAGTCCATATGTTTTTGTGTGTTACTCTAACAAAAGCAACAAATGTGTCAATCCGCATACTTGTTTTTGAAAACCACATAGAGTACAGCATTATTTGGCACAAAGTGTGTGGAAGCATGTGTATCTGGATACATGTGTTACCGTGTGTGTCCCAGGTTGAGTTATCCACTGAGAACAGATGAAAGCAACAAGGCCTGTGACTGATCCATTTGTCCCGATCAGGGGAATTCTACCTCCCTCTCTCACTCTCTTTCTCTTCCTCTCGCCATGTATGACCCACTTTTCCCGTCTCCCTTCTTTTCCATTGTCCCCTCTGAAGACAGGCCTATGGAGAGCTGGCAAGGGGACAATGTGTGTGTGTCTCCGCCATTATGTGTCCCACTAAATATAATTTCTTGTGCTAATACGGGGTTCATTTTCCTGGCCTGCATTTGATGTTCCTCAATCAATACCGTTTCCTTTCGCCCACATGTAGATGCCCTTGGAATTGTTGGGGGGTGAAGCGGGCTAGAGAATGGCACAGTCATGGCATGTTGGCAGGACTTTGTGGCGTGGCCGGCCCTCTGAAAGGCTGCTATTCTGAGACTGAGTTGCTTTTTGTCTATGTCTCTGAAGGTGGTGAGAGCCGTTCTTTCAGTCACGCAGTTCAGCTGAGAACAGAGGGCCCGTGCACCACCACAGCCCCATCACGAGAGCCTGCCGGAGAAAAGAGCCCTTTGTTTGGCTTGGATAGAGACAGAAAAACACCCATCTCTCTACAGCCCAAACAAAACACACTGGTTACACTCGCTGACTTCTGCAATCGTGACAGGTGATAAACCGTCACCACACCTCCCACACCCCACCTCTTTTTGTCTAAACCCAGCACGGGGGCCAAGCAGCCAAATCACCTTGTTAGAGCTGTCTTTTTTCCTATTTACTATACTTTTACTGTACTTTTTTCCTATTTAACTATCCTAAAGAGATTGTTCATAAAAACTAAATAAAAATGCCATCATTTATTCACCTTCGTGTTGTTCAAAACTTGTGGACAACTCCTTCTTCTGTGCAACACAAAGTAAGATATTTTGATAAATGTCTGAGTGGTTTTATGTCCATACAATGGAAGTCAACGGGGGCCAGTGTTGTTTGGTTACCAACAGTCCTCAAGATATCTTCTTTTGTGTTCTGCAGAAGAAAGTAAGTCATACAGGTGTGGAATGACACGAGGATGAGTAAATAATCAAAGAATTTTCATTTTTGGGCTATCCCTTTAAGGAAGTTAATAAGACTGGTTATGTGTGTCTTAAGGTGCCTTCTTCCATTCAAAAACAGTTTTTGTCCATCTGAATTTGTGTGTTTGTAGTGGCACCGCTTTATACTGTATGAATTCAAAGGACAATTTTACTGTGCAGACTGTAGACAAACTGGCCGACCTGACTAATGGACTAGTTGACCATCATGACCCATCCTTAGTTTTGGGCCTCTGGCAGATTTTCTCACGGTTACATGCATCAGCAGAAACCGCAGTGAAACTCAAGGATGGACGACGGCGTTTTGCAGCCTGCCGCAGAAACTTGTGCATTTTACTAGAGCGAGAGCAAGAACGCCATTAGCATTCACGGACATTGTTTGGCACTCCCGCTGCCCCTCTGCGTCGAATCAGGCGTCGTTGATTAATTTCAGCCTATTAGCACCCCCCCATCCTCCCCCCGCCCCTCCCAGGTTAATTCCCCACGCCAGCGAGCGGGAAAGGGGGCTGCGGGTGTGAGCGATGGTGCAGGGGGTTGCAGGGGAGCACGTTGTTGTCAGGACTGTATTAATGAGCGCGCCGCTCAGGTCCCGTGGACAGGGGGACGGTGTTCCTGGCTGCGTGGCGACGGCGGCTCTGTCGAGGCCTGGCCTAGTTTCTGCCCTCACCGGGGAGCGAGAGGATCCAAGGACTGACGCTGATCACCTGACAGCGGCCCGACTGCTGCAAGAGTGTGTACATACATGTCTGTGTGTGTGTGAGAGAGAAAGACAGGAAGGAAAAGAGAGGGCACAAGTGCTAGAGTGGGTAAATGCCTTTTTTTTCTTTTTAATTTCAGCTTCCTGTCTCTGAATAATTTGGGGAGTTCGCAGGGATGGTGTCATGCAAAGTGTTAAACAGCGGTGGATCTTTTCCCACTTCTCTCTTCCGTGTGTACCGAATGCTAATGGAAGAGCTATAATATTGTTCCACTACAAAAAAAACCCATTACAATAGCAACTGAGCTTACATGCTAACCTCATTCAAATTTCAACACCACTTTAGGTTGCTGTGATACTGCTGTAAAAAGGAGTGTAGGGTCTGGTTTTGATTCCTTCCTTATAGCCAAAAACACACCTGGATCTCGCTGCACCTGGAAGCCTCTTGCCTAAACACACACACACTTCCTGTTGAGCTACAGTATTTAGACCAACTGTACAATCCATTGTGTCAAACTCTCCTTGTCCTGTTGAAACTGAGCATGAGAACTGAATGCTCTAGGTCAGCTGAAAGATTTACCCTTTCCTTTTTCTCTTCACTGGTGTGTTGAAACAGGTGTAATGTAATGTCATGTTCACATTTGGTACATTGTTGACTTCCATTTACAAACATTGGTTACGTCCTTACCTTCTTATATTAGAGATACTATGGATTTTATTAATTTGATTAAGAATGTGCGATTACCTGATTGTCCAGTATTTTTAGTCACGATGGATGTTGAATTGCTGTATACGAATGCTCCATTTCCAGGGTGGATTAGAGGCGATTGAATCTTTTCTTGATTTACTCTCTGATATGGTTCCTAGTACTGTATGTTTAACTGATTTGGCAAAAGTGGTGTTATTATATAATTATTTTTTGTTTAGATCAGATTATTACTTGCAGATATCTGGTGTCAGTATGGGTTCTAAGATGGCCCCAAGTTTTGCATCTTTATTTTGTGGTATGTTTGAACAACAGTTTGTTAAACCCTGATAAGAATAATTTTCTCAGACATATCTTGTTATGGAAACGATACATTGATGATGTTTTTCTATTATGGAGTGGTATGGTATCTGAGTTGTTGGAATTTCATGATCTGGTAAAATAACAAATGCAACGCTTTAACATTTACGATTGAATTGCATCAAGAGAAAAATCATTTTTTGGATGTGCTTGTTCTCTAAACCGCATCGGGCATTGAAACTACATTATATCGAAAACCTACTGATTGCAATACTATCTTACATGGACAATCTTGTCACCCGGTCTCGCTTAAGCGTTCGTTACCAATTTCTCAATTTAGTCGTATTCGTCGTATCTGCAGTAGAGATGAAGATTTTCATGGTCAATCGGGACTTTTAGCAGAGAGGTTCAAAAAACGAGCATATAGAGAAGAATGGATTCAGTCTGCTGCGAGTCATTTCACAGATATGTCACAAGAGTGTCTTGTCAAAAAACATAAAAAATTCAATCGTCGTATTAATTGCTATGCAATATTCGCCTCTTGTTAAGGAGATTGAGACAATTATATCCAAACATTGGCATAGTTTGGAAAGTGATCCTAGTCTCAAAAAATGCTTTGAACAACCACCTCGTTTAGTTTACAAAAGAGCACCTAATCTTCGTAACATTCGGGTTAAAGCTGATCTGCCACCCACTCCTCATTTTTTGAACACTATACCACATGGCAATTTAGGTGTGGGAATTGCCAACAGTGTAACTTCACATACAAAACTTCGACTTTTACACATCCGCATACTGGTAAAATTTTTTAAATCCAAGGTACAATTTCTTGTAAAACATCTAATGTGATCCATATGTTGCGGTGCCCCGGTGTCTGCGTTACATTGGTAAAACCAGTAGACCTTTAAAAACTCGGATTGTTGAACATCGTTGTACAATTAGACACCAAGATCAAAAGAGTTCGGTAGCTCGGCATTTTGCAGAAATGAGACATTCAGTTTCGACTTTAAAATATATTGGTATTGAGTCAGTGAAGTGTTCACGACGCGGAGGCAACATTAATAAGCGGCTTTTACAGCGTGAGGCTTATTGGATTTTTACATTGGACACATTATCCCCCAGATGATTAATTGAGGACTTTGACATTCGTCCTTTTCTTTAATATTTCTTTAATATTTTTTCAATATTTTTTCTTTCTTAGTATGTTTTTGTATACTTTTTCAAAGGTTTTGGTTTCAGGAACTTTTAACAATATATATATTTTTTTATTTTGTATGTTTGCAGGTGCATAATTTAGAATTCATATTTAATTGGATTATGATTTTGACTTTTGCGTGTGTTTATATATTGATGCAATATTATTATTTTACAATTATAATTGTATTTTATTTTTTAAATACATATTTTTTGGATGTCACGTGGTCCTTGTACACCTTGAGGTATAAATTGAGGTTCATTGGTGTTGTTGAATTGTCTGATGAAGAGCTTGTGTGCTCGAAACGTCACGCGCCATGCGAAAGTTTTTTAAATAATTAAGTATTTTTTATATTTTTGGAGCTCTGGTCTGCCGACTTTTGTTACTACTCACATTTGGTACATGGACATGAGTCAGAAGCTATGTACTCGGCCCTCATAGTCTGCTTAAAGTATCTTAAAGTTGCGGTATGTTTTGTAAATGCTTTGATAATCAATAGGATTATCATTATTTTAGACAACAAAGTGGAAAATCTAAAAGTGGAAAAAGTGATATTACAAATCTAATGTATTCAAGGAAATTTATATCGCCTATCTGTTCACTTGAACTGATGGTGTGTTCCAATTTTAGGTTTCATGTTCATGTACTACATGTTGTGATGTTATGTAAAACCAAGTACAATGTATACAATACAATTATATTTGTAACTTTTCAATAATATTTGGCATTTTGTCAAAGAATTGGCAACATTCAACGTTTGAACCTTAAATGAATAAAAATTGAATAGATCTGTCACTGAAAAGTAAAACTGAATTTTGAAAAAAATGAACGATGAACCTGTAAGATAACTTTTTAAATCCGTAAAAGCACAAAATTAAATGTAAAAATATGTCTTAAATATATTGACACGGGTAACATTTTGCCAGCTTAACCAACAGGATTAAACCCATCATACTGTATGTTACCCTGGACCGCAAAACCAGTCATAAGGGTCATTTTGTCAAAATTGAGATTTATACATCATCTGCAAGCTGTGTTTGCAATGTCAGGGTGCAAAAAATCGAAATACTTTTTTAGCCTTTAAAGTTGTCTATCAGATGACAACTGTTGCTAAAAAGAAACAGGTTTATTTAAACGCTCTCTATTGGCTCAATATAGGAATGACGTTGTGAAGAGTAGATGAACCCTAAAGCGGAAATTGTAAGCTTTACATAGATACCTAACTTGATTGGGTAATTCCCAAAGAACGGGCAACAGCGCGCGGTAGGAAATTTAGAAAATATCTCAATGGAACATGATCTTTTATTTAATTTCCTGAAGAGTTTTGGCATAAAAGAACATTTTTACCTATGCAATGTTTTGATGGCAAATATACTTGTACTACTTATGCTTGGTTTTGTGGTTCACATATAGTAAAAAAAATCACCATAGCTCCAAGATATATATCTCGCTTTATTGTAACATGATATGTAAAATAATATTGATACACCCTTATTGTTCTTTTGTTCTTATATTTGTTTTAATATTTTTTCTTATAAGCATAGAATGTGTTACAGTTTTGTTTTCATAAAAAAAGGCTATCCGAATATATAATGGTCTTGTGGTTAAATAAGTGACATGACATGAATGCAGCATGAGCTCACTCAAAAAAAAAAAAGAATCATACCGGCATTCACACTGAGCATACCCTGTGTTCCTTTTCTGCATTGGGTTCAAGTTTGGTTCCTTCCTGGCACATGACATCAAAAGACAGCTTTCCCACTACCCCAGAGAAGCAAACTTTATGCTTAATTGAACTCAGGTCCGTACCAAAACCTCTAGTGGGAAAAGTGACATGTGATTTCTTGAACTCCAGGATCGATGACCTGGTGCATTGTTGAATACAAGCTTGTATATTATAGGTTGAGGCTCTCATACTGTAACTGCATGAGTGAGATGTAAGGCAGCCTCGTGTATGTATTAGAACCGTGGCCCATCAGTCAGGGGCACGGTGTTGGTTGGCCAACTGAGGTGCTATAAATAGCTGTCATCAATATCTTCTTCTCAACCTCCTCACGTTCCCAATCCACTCAGGACGGCTCCTCTAATGGCATTAAATTTTCAAAAGAGCTGAGTCCACTGCGTCTCTCTGCACCCGCATCCGCCCAACAGGAGAGAGGGAAAGAGAACGATAGAGAGAGAGAAGGAAAGAAGAGTTAGAGAAAGAAAGAAAACAGGTGGGTTGAAGAATTCAGTCAGATACTGAATATGCAAGCTTTTAAAAATGGAGCTGGAGAGACGGAGAGGTGTGCTTGATGTCCATATAGACTAATTCTCAGCTCTGTTGTGAATAATACATTAGCACTTTAATCATCCTCCACGTCTGCCCGCTGTGACACACCGCTGTCATGGTGGTCCGAACAGTACCCGTTGTGGCCCATCCGTCGATGCCCTTTGCCCTGACCTGGGACGTTTAGCTGTGTCAGGCATACGCTGCCATCGCAAGAGATCCTGACCCCAGCCTCTCTCTACAACTTGTCGTAGTCTAATCGATTACTCTCGAGCACACGCGATAATGGGAAACGCACACCGCCCGCACACACGGTTAACACACGTTCAGCTCGTCTCCTGTCCGCTGACCCCGTTGACCTTTGGACTGTTGAGAGATGTCGGTTTGCTGCCACCGTTGACCTCTCAGTGGTCACTGTGGTTAACTTATACTGTTACTAAGGAGAATTAATAACGTCTACGAGATGACACTTTCAGTTATTTTGTTACGCCTGTTTTAGATGTAGGAGTTTTGTTTTGGTTAAAATTGGCATGTCACTAGGGTTGGTTGCATTGTGAGGCTGACTTGTTCATCCCGTTTATTTTCTATTTTTAGTTTTAACAAAAGTGATTTAATTGACATACTGTATTTACAATGTGCTTTAAATGTTAGCAAAGTTCTCACTGTAAGCCGTTTAGTTTTAAAACAAACAATTTACTTCATAAAAGTGCAATATTTGCTCATTCACATGTTTGTTTGTCCCGTAGCAAAGAGACTCCAGGAGTGGATCTGCGTAATTTTGTGCCTCTCACTCTTCATTGTAAACTTCTTCTTCCTCCTCATAAACTTCTCCACAGTCCACATCTATAAGATCGTCTTTGGCATTGGTAGGTCTTCGGATCTGTGATGAGACATGTTTTGTCTTTACTTTTGTACAAAACAATGAAACATGCTACTTCATGCTTTCATGGTCACCATTGTTTCCATGGCCACTGAATTTAATACATGCTTCTCTCTCACTCACTCAGTGACTGGTATTGTGACAGCAGACTTTGCCTCTGGGATGGTACATTGGGGAGCTGATACATGGGGTTCAGTGGACATCCCAGTAATTGGGAAGGTAAGAAAATAATGGGCCAATGCCTGTGCACAGGGCAGTGCCCTGCTGCATCTATAACACCCTGCGACCAAAGTATGATATGTTGTTGTGGAACAGCATTTGTACTAACCAATCAGATTTTAGGTGTAGCGTTACATTTTCACAAGGATTGTTTAGTTAAAAGAGACCTATTGTTTTGTTTCTACATCAGTGAATGGCATCCATTTTTCACTTATATTAGCTATTATGCAACCCATATAAATGTTATTAACTAGGTCTAGTAATAATGGCAGTGTTTTTGTAGGTGGCACACATCCTTGAATATTTTACTGCCCACAATACACCCACACGCCCTCATATGCACACTGTGGTCTCTAAGCATAGTATCTTGTTTGATTTTAACAAATTACCCTGTTTAATTTTCATATCAGCTTTTGCTCTATTGGCCTGTTGTGGTTTACCAGGCTGGAAAGCGGCGAGTGTGAAATGCCATCTTCGCCCTGGGGAGTTTAGCCCTTCCTGCTTTCCTAGAGAGCCCCATCTTAACCCCTCCCCTCCACACACCCCACTCTCAACCCCAAAGGGTGCTGGGAAAACCCAGGAGGGTTGCATTAATGCATAGTATGGTCGCACTTTCCTTGCCCAATCAGGGAAAAGGTCACCCCCTCACTGTCCAATTAAAAAGCAGCAGACACTTGCTTTCCCTTTTGGACATGCAGGAGCCATGAATCTGTATTATGTGTTTTTGTGCTGGCAGGGGTCATTGTGCTGATACGTGGAAGGGGGCAGTAGAGTGACAGTAGAAAAAATGGTTAGCACAGGCTAAATCTGGTCCTGTGTGTCAATTATAAAGCTACTTTTGAGAATATTCAACGTTACGTTTGATTGCAGTGAAAGTGTATGACAAGTGTACAGGTTTAGCAATGATCAGAATACTCTTGACAATTTTCACCGATCTTTCCTATTGTTTTCTGGACAGGGTGTGCTGTAGAACGATGGCATATTGCTTTTTGTAAGGGGGCCATGTAAATATGCTGGTTATTAAGGCCTGGTCATCCGAAACTGTATTTAAATGAATTAGTGTTTGTTCTCGGGTTCATGAGAGACAAACAGAGTTTACTACATAACTTGGCCAATCAAGAACATTGGTTTTCAAAACATAAAACCAAGATGGGGATGCACAAAGTAGTCTGACTGAATGTCTTTTGACGCAACCACAAGTTACTTTTATATAACAAATTCGATTCAGAAATGTCAGTTCCCATACGTAATGTCTTCGTATTTTATTTTAGACAGACGGAGAAAATAAAGTGGACACTTGTCTAAGCTCAGCAGCTTTTAGGGACCAGCGCAGACCTGATTTTTCTAGCCTAGAACCGTCAGAAATGCACCAGATCGAGGACCGGCACCCTGTCGATAGAAAAGGGGCATCTGAGGCCGAAAAGCGGCCATCTTTGGTTCCTAGCGAGCAGGTCATCTGAACGGCCTGTCTGACTCCTGCTGCGTATCGGGCCGAGGGGCCCCGCGTTGTCTGGCTTTCATCAGCATCCGTCTGTGGTGTAAAACGCCTCAGCCTCGACGCCCCACCGTGAAGGGGTTTCCACCCGGCTCGGCAGCCGACGCCGATCCTTCTGCTGTCGAGGATAATTAGGTTCCGCCACCTGGGAGTGATCGAACTTCAAAAAAGCGAGGGAATTTACAGACATTAAGAACGTGGCGCTTTAAGACCCTTAACCAGCAGATTAAAGGCGCCACTTAGCGAACCGATATATATATGGGTTTTGTCCACATGTTCAAACAAGAAGCACCAACTTGAGGGAGAATCATTAATGACCGTGATTAAACGGGCACTTAAGAGCAATGCGTGCAGGGAGGAGGAAAGAAAAGGACGAGAAATGAAATGGATTGCTCTGGGTTAAGGGTGGGGGAGGACAGTCTCCTGGATTTGGCTGGGTTGCTAGGGCAATCCGAAGATGTCGTGATTAGGCAGAAGGTGGGCTAGGCAGGCAGTTAAACGGTGTGGGATTAGCGGTGGCGAGGCGCAGGTTTGCCGCGGCACGCCGGCTAGTCGACACGCACACTGTGTGCTGTCTGGGGTTTAGCGCTCTTTTAATCTCGCGCGCAGAGAGAAAGAAAGGAAACGAGGAGAGCAGGAGGGAACATAATTGTCGAAATATCAACAGATAGTTTTCTACACTCCAGCAGAGTGTCGCCACGCGCTCTCAGATATAGGTGTTATTGAGTTCAGCCCACAAACATGCGATAATGACATTTTTCCCCCGCGCCGTCTCTGAAACGCTATGGTAATGTGGCTCCAAACGATTCCTCCTTTTTATGTGGAAAATAAATTACCTTCATTCTTGTATTTTCCTTTGTGCTTATACCATCTTTTCTTTTACTCACTTTCATTTTGCGACACCCGCACGCTCGCAGACGGGCGCCCGTCTCAAAGCAGCACTCCTGGGCGTGAGTGACAGGTGCTGCTGGGTTATGGTTTTTTATGATGCTGGATCAGAGCCATGGGGAAGTGCTGTTTAATGCCGGGTTATCTCTCCGCTCCGTAACATCTAGCTCGTGCCGCAGCGCCATCTTTCATTTAGGCCCTAGTAACACCAACGCACCAATTTGGGTCTATCAGTCAACATCTAACCCCACCCAATTCTGCCTCAGAATCGGTAGAAACTTAAAGTAGATAATTCTTCGTTCTCTTTACTAAATAATTTGGATAAATACTGTAAAACAAACTTTTATAGTTGATCCAAAGTACTTTATAGGAGAAGAAAAAAATTAAATGATAAATAATTAAAAAAAACTTATTTTTTTCAAATTATGTGAATATATTGATATGAATTTGGTACATATTGAAATAATTTCTGACCATTGCATCAAAGCCACCTTGTGACAACTTGTAGGTTCTCAAAATGACAAAACAGTATTTAGAAATATCATACGTGGCAATTACTATAAATTTTATTAATTCTATGAATAATTCACAGATCCCGGCCCTCCTCCACCATGAGAACCAACAATATTCAGGTAGAAAAAAGAATAACAGAGGTGTTTAGTGTCTCTAATACATACTAATGCATCAGTAGCTCCTAGTTTGACCCTTAGATTGATCTGATCATAAGACATCTTTCATTAGCATAAGGTAATGGATCTAAATGACAGCCCTAGTCACCCCCACCTGTTTTGCAATTGAACCTTGACCTCCATTTTTCCTGCACCTCTCGACTGCTCTCTCCGTTCAGGCATTCATTCGGCCGTTCCGGGAGCATCACATTGATCCGACGGCCATCACTCGGCATGACTTCATAGAGACTAATGGAGACAACTGCATGATCACCTTCCTGCCTCTGGCCCACATGGCCTATAAATTCCTCTCCTACCCACCAGGTATGCACACACATCCATTGACTTACACACATCCAGTGTATTTGTGAAGTTAGTCAGCATTACTGTTTTAGAAGTGTGACTCCTTTTTCTGGAGTGGTTTATGTGCTCTACATTCATCTCAAAATAACTCAAATCTTAAAGCTATCAAAATGACAAAATGGTTTGGTAAAAGATAAAAGGCTCTCGGTTCTAATGTAGCTCAGCATGGGTCAAGGAATAGTTCACCAATGAAGTTTCAGGTTGTCTTTTTCAATATTTTGAAAATGAATCAGTATTTTTATTCCTTACATGAATTCCTGAGTGTTTAAGAAGCCCCATAATAACTGATGTGTTCAGCACACAGACATTAAAGGGACAGTTCACCCAAAATTAAAAATCATTTACTCACCCTTGAGTTGTTCCAAATCTGTATACTATGTATGTTACAATAAACACAGAGAAAGATATTTGGAAGAATGCTCGTAACCAAACAGTTCTTGGCCACCATTGACTACCATAGTAGGATGGTACCAAAATGGTAGTCAAAAGTGCCCCAGAATTGTTTGCTTTCCTACATTCTTCAAAATATCTTCTTTTGTGTTGAATAAAAATAAATGTATAAAGCAATTTTTCCTACTATGGATGTCAATGGTGCCCAAGAACTGAGCATTCTTCCAAATTTATCTATCTCTGTGGTCATGAGAACAAAGATATTTATTCAGATTTGGAACAACTCCAGGGCAAATGAATACAGAATTTTCATGTTTGGGTGAACTGTTTCTTTTAAGGTGGAAGGTCAATGTAATCACTGACTCTCATACTAAAAGGTTAAGGCATTGTCATCTTAATTTGCATATCATTTTATCTCTTTCCCCACCTTTCCCATCGTTCCCATCGTTCCTCTATCCCCCGCCACCTTTCCCCTACACGTCTATCTCTCTTTCCCAGATGCCCTTGCAGATTCCTACCCCTGGGAATGTTTTGTTTTTGCATTGGCGGTCTTTGTTACCATGACTAATCAGATCCACAAGTGGTCTCACTCCTACTTCGTCCTGCCACGCTGGGTCACACTACTGCAGGACTGCCACCTAGTGCTGCCACGGAAACACCATCGCATCCATCACGTGTCGCCCCATGAGACCTACTACTGCATCACTACAGGTATCAAAAGAATCTGTTTTAGTAATATTTGTTCGTTTTTAACATTTTGTAGAGAGTTTAGTGTTTTTGCTGCAGTATCGGAATTTTTCGGACAAAATTTGACAGGTATCAGTATTGACTTTTATTGGGGCCTTCCCAATAGATAAAAGCCTTGCATTAGTGCCTATCTTGAATGTATACCCAGAGACCCGGAGGGATTTTTACAACAATAGTATGTGCTCGGCTGCGTCAGTGTGGGCTGAGCTGGATCAGATTCAGGTAATGAGGTGTTCTAGGTTGACTTCCTCCATGGGTATTTTATGTAGAGGATCATAGTGACCCGCAGTATCTGGCAAGGATTCTTCTGTGGAGCGTGGCCCTGCATCGCCAGTAGCTGTAAATAGTGGGTTAAAATAACTTTGTTAAAGTCAGTGGTGCTTTAGCTGCATGTGTGTGTGTGTGTGTGTGTCTGTAAAGGCATTAAAGTCCCATGATAGCTGGAGCACTCAGTATGCGACGTGCATCTCTGGGAAAGAGGGGAGCGAGGATGCTTGTGCGTCACCCTGTGCCCCAGCGGACAACAGATGCGTGCACACGCATGCTCCAGAGCGCAGGCCGGTCCTTTTGACCCTCCTCCTTTCCACTGCTGCTCCCTGATCCCATTGGGAGACGCTGATGAAGGGAGAGAAAAGGGTCTCTCTCTCTTTTTCGCTCGCTCTATCACACGCACACTTGGGAGTCTCTCTGCGTGAGCCCGGTTCCTCCACCCTCCCTGCCCGAGTCCCCAGGGGCAGAGGCCCGCCTTTGTGTGTGCCAGTGGCTGACAACCTCCATGTATATTTAATGCTAACCTGCTGTCAGTGCTAACAAATAGGCCTGCGTGAGGGGGGGTGAGGGAAGGGGGGTCTGTGGGTTTGACAAAGATGAAAAATCAAACAAACATGATGAGCTGTTCTGCTCTCCTCCTGTACCGAAAGGGTCACTGTTGAGGGAGGGTGTATACACACACACTCACGGAGCTGAGATAGACAGGATCAAGGTACGAGGAACGGTGTGGTGTATACAAGGTGAATAATGACCAGGGTCCATTTGCATAAACTTAACCGCTAAGACTGCATCGTAACAATTAGTCTCACTGACTAGCAATTAGTTAGGACTAATCAGTCTTACTTTTCTTATTTCAATTATCCCAATCTACTTTTTTATGCAACTGATTTAAAGTAATGGTACAGTACCATCTACCATGGTACAGTGATGATATTAAAAGGTAAAACCACATCAGCTTGGTTTTCATTTGTACTTTAATTGCGAAAGTGTATTAGCAGATGTGCTGTTGTTTGTGTAATTTTGTTTGTCCTTCCTTTTGTGTTTAAGACATCTCCATTCCTGTGTGTTTGAAATAGTTTTCATGTTTAAACCCAATGGAATGCACGTCAGAAAACAAAGTCTGTGTGTGTGTGTGTGCGTGTGCGTGTGTATATGGTGAAGTTCAGGCTGGCTGGCTGGGGGTGGGGTGCTGCTACATATTTATAGCAGTAAGTGTGTACATTACTCTACTGCTTCTGCCTGATCTTCTGTCCATCCCCTGGGAGTCACCATCCAGGAGCTTCTGATGTTGTTCTCTGTGCTTCCTCTCTTTCTTCCCGTCTTGCTCTTTTGTCCTTGCTCTCTCCTTTTTGCTTGTCTTGCCCTTGCACTGTTGCCTCTCTCCCTCTCTCCATTTCTCTTCTCACACTTGGTAGTGCGTTTTCTTATTGTGTCAACGAAAGGATGAATTTGTGTAGTTGGTTTTACACATCAAAAACTTCTCTCTATATTTATTGTACAATTTTCAGTTGTTTTTCAAAGTACTTTGTTAGTGTGAGTTTTTTATTTATTGTTTAGTATTTGGTATTGTTGAAGGGTTGATACTAGGGATGCACATCGGCCACCGATATTAGTCGGTCGATATTGGATTTATTTAACACCATCGGCAATAGCATGAAAAAGGCTATTCTTAATTATTAATTAGTTATTAATTAACTGCATGGAGGCAATGAGTTGCATGTCTGAGTAATACAACATTTTTCTCTGAGCAAAGTAATTAAATAGCAACAGCACAGACTTTATTTAAGTTTATTAAAGAAATGTTCAATGTTAAGTCAAATATGAGTTAATGTTGTTAATAAAATAAATATTGGATAGCAAAAATAACCTTTGAAGATTGTCATGTTGTCTTATTGTATTTTTATCTTAACTTGTGCCTCTCTTAAAATGTTAAATGGATCCAATTCATGTTTAGTAAAATTAAGTTAATGCCGACAAACTAGCTAGCATTGTAAAGTACTATGCAATTGACCAATTTCGGTATCGGAATCGGACGATAGTTGTTTGTTAAAATCGGTATAGACCAAAAATAATAATATCGATGCATCCCTAGTTGATACACAACTATAAAAGGTTATATAGTGTATATCATCTATCTATGCATTTATAAAAGCATATGTACAGCCACAGAAAAAAATTAAGAGACCAAAATTATTTTTTGTTTTTCTGAGTTTACCATTTATATTTCTCCCAAATTTCAAATGTAAATATTGTTTATATTTGCATTTATTTGCAGAAGATGTGAACTGGAGAAACAGGTCAAAATAACAGAAACGATGCTCGGGAATTTTTCAGAACCCCCAATACTGCAAAGAAAACAAGTTCATATTCACAACAACAGTAATACTGTATTTGTACATATTTGTACAAGTTCAAATATAATTTTTTATGTGATAACCTAGATTTTTATCAGAGTTTTCATTTGTCTCATCATGCTGTCAGTCTTACATTGCTGTCGAATGACTTTGTCACAATATATGTAGAAATTCTGATTAATTGGAAATTTGGAATGGTCTCTTAATTTTTTCTGAGGCTGTTTTATGCGACTTTGCAGTTTTTAATGTAAGAAAAAGAATTAGTGGTCTTTAAAGTCAACATGAACTCTCATTTTTTATGGAATATTGTAGTGTTTTTTTTTATAAATGAGTAATGGCAGGAGGGTGGGGATATTTGAGACTCGCTTCTCCAGCCCTACATTTTTTCTAATTTTTCAGAAGCCATTTACTCGGACATATGTCACAATATGAAAAAGATTAAAGTCTATACAAATTTAACTGCAGGGAAGCATGCAATGAAAATGTTCAAAGATGCTGTCCAGAAAAAAAACTTGTTGCATTATTGCTTTTTGTTTATTGCCTTATCACATTGAACCTTCTTAGTTTGTGGTTAACACCTGCTTTAGATAATTTTATGACATTGCAAAGTAAAATGCATATAGAATGAGAATGCGGTTTGACCTGTTTTTCAAAAGAATTTTACTCTTGTATCTCAAAATCTATGACAGTGAATTAAGATACTTGCTTACCCTCTACCGTTCTTTCCCTCAGGGTGGTTGAACTACCCACTGGACAGAGTGGGATTCTGGCGAAGAATGGAATGGCTGATAGAGAGATTGACGGGTCAGAAGCCACGCAGCGATGACCTGGCCTGGGCCAAGAAAACAGACTGACCAGGAGAAGAGCTAGACTGTACCTCTCCCTCCTTCATCTCCTCCAACTGAGGGGGAGCAGTAACAGATCATGGGCCTTACCTCTCTACCCCAAACCTCTCTCTCTCCCTCCTAACTTCTCCTTCTAACCCTAAACTCCTCCCCTTACTCACAAAGCCACAGATCGCTCTTACTGATGGGGCCTTTAACCTGTCACTGATGTCCGCCACACACAAGCCATCACCCTTTCCTCTTCTTCTGGCTTCTTTCTCCTTAAATTTTGTTTTGTTGATGTGCACACAAAAATAGATTAGAAAGAAGCAATCAGGGTGTTTGGCCGGTAGAAAGGATTTTTTTGTGAAACCCTCCTCCCACAATCCTAGCTCTGTATCTCTGCAGTCTTGCATGGCTTGAGAGAGGCGACTGCCGCTTTCTTGTTTCAGTGTGTTAAATGTATGTTTTCTGGAGGTTGGGCTCTCCAGAGGACCATAACCATGTTGTGATTTCCCAGCACGGTTTTCATAGCAGTGTTTGGAGGGAGAGAAGCAATTAAATGTGGATTTGATTTTGGAGTTAGATCAGAAACACTGAGAGGAAATGAATCGCAATCGAAAGCACTTTCTCCTGGTTCAAATGTTTTAGAAGAGATCCATGTTTTCGTCGATGGATTAACGCCCTTTCTCGGATTGGGCTGAAGAAAGTGCAGAGGATCTGTTTCTCGCCGAAGAGTTTAAACACAGGGAAACGGTTTTGTTGGCCAACCAGCGTGGTCAGTGCTCAGTTGACCCAACTGAATGTTTTCCCTGAATGTCTCTTAACTGCGCTTGGGTTGGCCTTAAGTAAAAGCTCATATTTTCAACAAAGTCACTTATTTATTCCTAATAAGCTCACTGGGTCTCGGTTGTGATGAACATTGATCGCGTCTGTGGTGTTTTAGAGTGATGTTATTGATATTTAGTTGGTGTTAGGGGTTTAGTGATGTCCCACTGTATCCTTTGGTTTAGCAAAGGTTGCACTAGTAAAAATCACTTCTGAATAAGGTCAATTTTTATTAAAGAGAATCATTAATGCTTTTTCTTTTTTATTGAATGATATTTGCACTCTGTTTGACCAATGATGCTTTTTCATGCAAAAATGTAAAAACAATCAAATACACTCCCTTTTTCTTTTTTTGACAAAATCACATGGATACACTTTTTTTACCGAAAAAAACTTTTTTTTAAAGAAAAACACCTAAATGGGGTAATTGTTGAACCAGATGTCGAATCACGCCAGTTTGTCTGAACGTCTTTACCTGAGAGCTGCTGCTCCACAATTTGAGATTCATTGTTTTGCCATTCAGATTTTGTCAGTTACAATATAACGTTCAGACTTTGTTCTAACTTTCCATCTTGCAGCTAAAGCTCGCTGCTAGTCTGCCTTAAACAAATGTTTTTATTAGCTGTATGATTTAATAAATATCGAATAAATAACATTTCATATTTGTGCGCTTTTGGGTCATTCTTTAAAATGTTAACGAAACTAATTTCAAACCAAATTGGAAGGAGCCGTTTTGTTCTTTGATAAAATGACAATTAGAGCCTTTCTTAGAAAATGATGCACTGCAGGGAGCTTGAGGTGATTTAACAATGAGTCAAACATCTTAACGCTTTGTTCTTATGCTAGAATTTTTTTAAGAAGGGGGTCGTGCTTTAAATCGCAAAATTGCCTCTTAATTTCATAATTTTCAGAGAATTGAAAGAAATTGGTGATTGGCAGTATTGTAAAACAGTGTAGCATAAGTGAAGATCTCCCTCTTGTGGCTGAACGGTGTCCACACAGCACAACATGCTACCCCGTTTTGCCTTTTTTACAGACTCCAACCTTTGTTTTTTAGATACTTGTCATGGAAATAATGTGATTTTGTTTAAAATCTACAGTAGTAGTCCCACATCATTCAGTAGTACAATGGTTTTACATCTAACACCTCACTGTTTCAATGTGTACTGCTATAAACTGTAAAGATATTTGTCGCTGATCATTATTGTTTTGGTTTATATATATTGTCTTCTGCATTTATAGCAGTTATAACTCACAAATGAACTGGAAAAGCAAAAGCATTCTTCAAGTATTCGCTCTCTGTGGAGATGGTGTGTACATTAGGTACAGGCTTATATTAATATCATTCCTGTGAGGGTGGATGTCAAAATGAAGTCTGTTCTCTGCAATGCTGCAACAGGGTGTTGATGTTATTCGCAGATGATATTAATCTCTCAGATAAATGAGACGGAGACTCTTCACTTTATGTCTCCAGCCATTCTTCGTTCACCTCTGCTCTCCTCAGAGAAAACTTGATGACGTTCAAACTTCAAAATGACCTAGCCTACTGGTCAGGGACAGAATGTTTAGAGAGGTCCTAACTGATACTGAGATCCATTCATGTGTTTAAAGTTTAATTTCTTTCTTTTGTTAACAGAATCCTGTACAGATGTGCTGGGTAAATAGGACAACTGTTTCGTTCCTGGAAAGGACAGCAGGGTGTTTGATGTTCCTCACTTTTTCCTTTTACTGCGGTCTTCACATTAGCAAAACTTGGCGAAGGGAGCTAAAAGGGGAATATTTTCTTACACTTGGGTTCTTTGGTGTGAAGTTATGTAACCACAAAACAAACACTGATTGCAATAACATCATATTATCAAATTACCACTGCTTCAACCTAAAAACTCACTTCAGAAAATGCAGATTTTACTTTAAAACAGTTCTGTCCCCCGTAGGCACTTGTGTCAGAATTAAACATCTCGTTTCAAATCTGAAATTCTGAGGTTTCATTATGCAAATTAGCTGGAAGTGATTATTTAGATTCACTGAGATAAAACTTTATTTTAGGATATAACTGGGTTGTTTAGTACCTAGAGCTATATCTTGCTGGGGATAGTGTCTGTAAATCTTTTTTTTGTGCTGTGTTTCATGGTCCGTCTTATTAAATTAACAATTTTAAACTAAAAATATAATTTTAAATCAAGCTTTGCAGTAAAATTACATTTCAGATTGAGCATATACTCTCCAAGCCAACAAATACTGATGCCATCTGCTGTACCAATCCACAATCTAAAAAGCCTTTCTGTTGTATTGTTTGTTCATGAGTTTGTCTGTTTTGCTACCAATCCATTCCTTACTGACAGAGCTAGATTTATTTTGGATCTTGTATTCCACAACATCACTGGCCCATATAAGATCCACAGTTACAACCAAATGAGAAAAAAAGAAGAAAAGGTTAAAAAATGAACCTTTTGAGGTTCCTGGAGATTGCAACTGTGGGGGAACCTTAAAGGTTAATTTTTAACCTTTTTAAAAAGGTTCCAATTGGAACCCTCTCTTAAAGTTGCATTAATGAACCAGCAGAGTTCCTTTTGGAACCCTTTTATAGTCACCATTTCAGTAGTAGTAGTATTAAATTAAATTACTATTGTTATTTTTATTATATTACACATTATACCATAACATTGGAGACACAAGGACACCACACCTTAATTCTTCATTAAATATTTATTGCGTATATGCAAAAATTTCAGAAAAAACACAAAATTACAATACATCTGATTGTGATATGTATAAAATAAACAAAGTCACATAATTATGAAATAAAGCAACCCCACCTCACAGCATATATAGTAATTATTAGTAAATATTAGTAATTTTGTTAAGTCTTACCTCAGATTTTCGAGCAGTTCCTCTCAGTTCCTGCGCTCGCGCAGCAGAGTTTGTAACGGCTTTGAGCTGCGAGAGACATTATGAGCACAAGACAAGACAAGACTTCGTTCGAGGTGAAGTCGAGTCGAAATATCCCACTATCGACCTCACAGCATTCCAGTCAAATAGGCCTAATTTACAGTTTCTTCATATTTGAATTTTGAAGTTATTTTTCTAACTCTAAAGGTTCAGTCTCTTCTAAGAGTGTAGGTTTATTCCAGGTGTAATATCAAAGGTGTGATGTCACAGCTTCCTTTTGATGATTTTCTGTTACAATTGGACTTTTGTTAATCTAGAGGTAAAATAACAACTTGAACATAAATCGAAAATGTTATGTACATAAAGTATTTACATTTAATAATGTATAGAGATAATGTACAGCAAGATTGTCATTATCAGAAAAATAAATTTATAGGGTAATTCAAGAACAGGCATCAAGGTCCTGATTCTCTTGACTGGTTTTATTTTATGATAATCACCCGCTGTCTGTACAGTACTTTATCCTTCACTTAATTGCAGCAAACTTCTAAGTGTAATTAGCACTTCATTCTCAAGTGTAACAATGTCAATGTGTGCGTATTACCAAACCACTGTGCTTTAAGATCCTTTCAATATTGTACTCTGTTACATGCTATAAATTCAACACGTGATGCTTAGAATTTTCATATAACCCCGATTAAAAGATTGAGCACATATTTTGAGATATTAGCCCTACTATGTATGCAGTGTGGTATGGATCATGAATCAGGCTGGGGAATAGGCCTACATAGAAATGCATTGCTGATTCAGGCCATCGGAGACCATGGTGATGTCAACTTGTCAAATTATACCCAACAGTCACCAGCAGCTTGATCGCACACTAGTATGGCAACAATAGTCTGCAAGTGTTCCAGCTTAAGTCAGCATGCTTTTGCATGCCGGTCTCCTCCAAACCTTTAGATGGCGCTCTTGTATCTCATCTGTGACTACGCCTCCACACAGCAGCTGTGAGGGTTGCCAGATTGGGCTGGCTTCTTTTGGGCAGTTTAGACCGGAGAACAATGCATTTGGCGGGTGGAAAAAATTTGGGCTGCTTATGAAATTAAAAACCCGACGAAGCAGCTTGCCTTTTCTTTGCATTTATTTTGTCAAGTTATTTCAAAACATTCGAAGATATGTCTAGTGCAGTCATAAACACGTTACTCCTTAACAGCCCCTATTGGTTCAGTTTAACCAACAATTATTGTTGTTGCTGCTGTTCTTTTTTTTCTGTCGTATTAATTTATTGCACATTTTTGGCTACTGTGGTGTAAAATGCCTAGGCCTACTCTTGTTGCTTTCCGATTAATTAGGCACTTTTTACACAAAAATGTGTGTTTTGAGGGTTAAAGTCATTTGTTAATTTCTTGATTGTCGCCTTGGAGTGGTTTCATTAGTCAAATTTTCTAACTCTCTTTAATGCGTTTGCTATATTTGATCCATTTAATCTGTTTTTATGGTTTTTATTATATTTTGTCATCTTGTCATACTTCGTTTTAAGGAGATAAAATGGTCATTATCATCGTTGACTGACACAGCCATACATTTCTATCACATTATTTTGGCAGTTAAAATTTGGGCTGGTTTTTGTTGGAGTGGGCGGGTTTTATTGAGCCTTTGAGCTGGAAATTGTCCTCCCAATCTGGCAACACTGTTGTTGGTGATTGAGTTGCTTGTTTAGGGAGTGGGCAGCTTACTGTTGTACCTGTGTTACTCAAAGACATGAATATGAAGATGTTAGGTAGGTAGAAGAGCTCTTGGCCTGCAGTTGTCTTTTTCAGTGTTTACTAGCCACAACCCTGCTTCCTTTTACTCACTTGTGTAGTATTGAATGTGCTTTTATGTTTGGATCTTTGTCAGCCTATAGATGCTCTATTATATTTTACACTAATAAAATTAGGTGCAATATTTCAGTGGTCAAAAAACCTTGGAGAATATTAGTATTAATATGTGGCAGTTGATGATAGTGTAACTTAATGCATATCCTCTGTCTCACACTCACTAGTGATTTTTCTAAGTTTGTCTATGATAACTTTTAGCTTAGACCAAATTATGTAAACTATTATGTTTTAGAGTTTTATGTTTAGTGTTATAGCTCTTTATTTTAACTGTACTGTCAGCAATATTCTCCTTCGATCTTCGAAGGGATGGGACAGTTCACCAAAAATGAACATTTTGTCATTGTTTATTTACCCTCATGTCATTCAAAACCTAAAACATAAATACATGTTATGCCTTTGTGACCCAAACTTAACTTCAGTACACTGTAAAAGTACACTGTAAAACTTTGCTGTAGTTTTTGCAGCAGGTTTGCCAGTAACTTACTGTAGATTTAATTACTACTTAATGTACTTTCCAATTAGTACTGTTTTCAATTACTTTAATCAAAATTAAAACACTTTGACTTTTGAGATTCAAAATGAGCAAGAAGAGACTGGCATTAGCACAACAACACTGCAAAAAAAGACATTCTTCATAAGCATTATTCTCTTTTTTTCTGTAAGAAAACTTCTTAAATTATAATACGTTTACATAACAAGAAAAGTGACCCTTGTCACTATTTAGTCTTGTATTATGAAAGAAAAATATATAAACGAGGTAAGTTTATGCTTAGTTATTTAATTGTACATTAAATCTAGTAAATTACTGGCAAACCTGCTGCGAATTTACAGCAAAGTTTTACAGTGTACATATCCGCAAAGAATAGAGATAACAAGCAAAATAACCCATTCAACAAATTATTTATTAAAAATAATAATATTCAATAAAATTCAACAAATTGTTTATTTTATACAATTATTACAAAATAATTACACAACAAAATATTCATATACATGAATATAAATTAAATTAATTCAATTCAATTCAATTTTATTTATATAGCGCTTTTCACAATGTGCATTGTTCCAAAGCAGCTTTACAGGAGCAAATAAGAAAAACACAGAAAGGTAAAACACAGCACAGTGCATGGTGTTTATAGACCAAGCAAGATCATTATAGTAAATAATATCTAATAAATAAATGAATAAATAAATAAATTAAATATAAATACTTATTATTGGCCACTATAGCCAAACTGATCAACAAACATAGACCGGAAGTTAACTTCAGGCCAGGCGCGTGTGTCCGATGAAACCATCTAAATGGCTCTTTCACCTGTGGAACATAAAAGAAGATAGTTTGAGAAAGGTCTCAGTGGTTTTGTGTCCATACAATGGGGTCCAATGTTGTTTGGCTACCAACATTTTTCAAAATATCTTCTCATGTGTTCTACAGAAAAAAGAAAATCATGCAGGTTTGAAATGAACTGAGGGTCAGTAAATTATGAAGGAATTTTTTATTTTGGGTGAACTATCCCGTAATAAAAAAAAACATCTGAGAAGTGACCATGAGCAACCCTGAGCAATATTATTTTGTTGAGCGAAAAATGTAGGTTTACATATATATATATATATATATATATCAGTATGTCAGTGAGTGGTAGTACAGTATTATACAGGACTCAATTATATTAATATTGTTCCTGCTGTAGTTTAGTATGCTTATGCTATGATTGCCACTCTAATCAGTGACTGATTAAGTCTTCTGTTCAAAGCTCCAGGTTTGTTTGAGTCACTGGCCTTGCTGTACTCTCTCCTGGGCCCCTTGGGGTCAGTCTTATTGGGTTTTAATTTGCCGGTCAGGGGTTGGCATTGGTGCTTTATTAGCTCAGCGACCGTTTGAGTTATGTACCGTACTACTTTCTGCTATTGATCTGTGATTTCCTCAACAAGGTCAGCATGAGGAGAGACAAGGGAATGGATTAATCAACAACCAATAATGTCATAGCTGCACAAAAAATAACTTACAGACATGAAATGTTTTCGTTTTAATTGCGTCTGTCTCAGCACTCATGGCATTGGGGAGGACAAGGTGTAAGAATGCGTGTTTGGAGTGTCAAACGTAAAATTACAGAAAAAGACCGCAAATTTACAAAAAAAAAGTTTTTTAAAGGGATTTTTTTACAGTGTAACCTTTCGCTTATGGTACATTTTAAAATGTTTCTTTTTTTGCATGCAATAGTGTAAACTTACAGCTAGAAAAAAAAGAAGTTCCACTATGTCTCAAGTTTCAGCGAAGAATTATTAACACAATATATATTAACACGAGAAAAAATGCTAATTTCTTGTAGTTTTTTTAATGATCTCCTGTCTAGAGTATCTTTTTGTCATAAACCTCCCATAATCGGCTTTGAAGACTACAAAGCTTTTCATGTCTTCAGTATAAAAGAACATTGAAGTGCATTTCAAAGTGTATATTAACTAATTCATATGCTGCAATATATTGATGATATGTCAGAGAGATTGGAGGTTTTATGATGGCAACTCGGAAGCAATGCTCCTGCCCTGGAGATCATTTTCTTATCAGTGTGGTTTCAGCATGCACTATGGGTCTGCTGTAATCCAAATTCAGAGTACGTCCACATTAATTCAGACAAATTTGAAAACACATCTTTTTGGTATGCTTTGACCTTCCACCCATTTTTGTCCAATGAAAACTGAACTTACTGAAAATGCTCTACAAAGTGAATACATTGGGCTGCAAATAGTAAATACCTGACGGAAATCACACAGGCCCAGTTTTTCATGTATTTCCATGCAGAATTTAAGGGAAATGTTGTGTTTCCAGATTTTTCAGCATGGTCACGAGAAGAGAGGAAAACACTAAATTGTTTTCAAAATAATATATCATAATTAATGTTGACGTGGTCTGACAGGGTTTTATCATACAGACAGATGATGTCATCACCGGCATGCTCTATAGAGCTCATGGTCTGAAGTCTCTGTCTTCATCTTGTTCCAAGGCCTGATGGGAATTTACAGTGTGTGTGTTTGGAAAGTAGAAGAGAAGTGAAAGAGGATAGGGACTAATACATGTCTTACCTAATACAACGTGTCATACACACAATGCAAAGGTATGAGAGTGTGTATGTGTGTCATGTTGAAACCAAGAGCTGTTGCTCAGTCAGGGTAGAAAGACAGATGATGGGCGCTGATTGAGGTGACAACACATTCCTTTTGTCATTCCTCTCATCTCATCATCATCTCCACCCTCTCCTCACCAGAATGCACAGATACACTCCACCTGGGCCTTCAAGGTCCAATATTTTCCTCTCCCCTTCTCTGCATTCTCTCTCTCTCTCTCTCTGTATTCCTTCCTACTGTCTTTATACCCCCTCCCTTCATCTTCCTCCCACATTTCTCTACTTCCCTCATATTTCCTCATTTACCAACACTCATTCATCCCAATTAGCTGCGTGTTCACATTCCTCTGTTTTCTCCTGGGCCGTATCTCCTTGCAATTGGCTTTCTTTTCTGCTTGCTTGAATCTCTCCAAAATTATATCTCGTGATTTTCACGGGGCTTCCGTGACATTTTCATGCAAGTGGTTCTGGGGGCAACTCACTGTGCTGGAGAAAACGTGTCTAAAAAGTAACAATTATTAAGTGTTTAGCTATAAAATAATTACGATGCCCACATTTTACTATAATTACGATGCCCGCATAATATTGCTCTGTTTCAAAACTTAGTAAGCTCCCTACTGAGGCAGGATTTTAGGGTATAATAAGTGCACTTTTCTGACAAAACGTCTGCCCCAAAATTTACATCTTTGAACGTTCCCAAGTTACTCATGGGTTCCTGTGACTGCTAGAATGGAGCCTCATAATGTAGGCAGTAGGCAGCGAGGCATCTCACTTTGGAACAGAGCTTATATTGCAGAAAATTACACAGCCCAATTATTGCGAGGTAATGACTTTTGCTTATGAGTTGCGGTGTTTTAGCAAGCAAAGATTTCGGTCACAGATGGCGTTCCTCACAGCATGAACATCATTCCAAACATGGGAACCATATCAAATCCTCATATAAGCTAAATGAACATAAACCGGGATGGTTTTTCCAGTATCGGGCTGTTTGAGAGGCAGAGTGTTCTCAGAATATGACCGCAGGCCTCTGAGTGTCTGATCCCATCAGGGTCTTTTCAAGACCTGGAAAGGTTGGCATTCTCTGCTCTTGTTGTAGGTTGGATGGAGGCCTGCTGGTTTGGGGTGATATTGAGTGGATGACTGGAGGATAGATGTGCCTGTGACATCACAAATAGAAGATGTAAGTATCGTAGCCCAAAACTACTGATCAGTTCTAGTATTATAACATGATAGGTTATCGGCTGTAATAAGAAATGATGTCCAGACTTTTAGTTGTCAAGCTATGTCTGTGCAAGACTAGAAATAGACTAACCTGCTGTCTTAAAAATAGAAAAACATGCAATTAATTTCCCTTTTGTCCACTAGATGGCAACAATTAAATAAAATGGCTAAAACTCTCTCTCTTGGTTCTTACAAATGTAGAATGGATCTCTGAATCTACAATATGCATTTAAACGCCATATATCCATCAATCAATCTATACATTCATGTTTTATTTGTTTTCTCATTCATTCATTCTTTTCATTTATGTTTGTCTGTCCATTTCTCTGTCGTCTTATTGACTTTATTATCCATTGAGTTTTTGCCTTCTCTCAGAGCAGCTTGATGCAGGTGTGTGGTGTGTGTGTGTGTGGTATCTGTGGGCTGCTCTGACAGCCGTACTGAAGGCCTGTCATTAGTGACCTTTCTCCAGCTGGACGAGTTGCTCCTCATTCAACTAGCGGGAAGCAGTTCTGTTACTCTTCTCCCACCAGAAAGAACAGGAGAGAGAGAGAGAGAGAGAGAGAGAGAGAGAGAGAGAGAGCGACAGAGACAAGAAGTGGAGTGTTAAAAAAGATTATGGACCAGAGGAGTCTGAATTATGGTTTAGCCTCAAACAGACTGAAACAGAAGCACAGAAGAAGTCTGGAGTGTTTTGGTATTGATGTTCAACCTGTTTCTAAATAGACACCTCTTCCAGATTTTAACTCCTACATGTAGGTTCTGTATATACCATCTGGGCCTCAAAACGCATCTAAAATATATTTCATATATATACTGTATATAATGTAAATGCATACCGTATATGTACCGTACTGTACTGTACCGTATAGTGCTTATGTAAGTATTTTTGTTTGTAACATCAAAGACAAAGTTCTACACAATTACACAATGTGCAATTTATTAGCATATTGAAAACAAAACTTCTCATTTAGTCTCACATCAGCCTCCTCAGTTTAAACACAGCATCTCTGTTATTCATTTCAGACATTTATTTTCTCTTTCCATGACATCCCAGCTTTCCAATCTCTTTAGCTGTCTTTTCCATCCTGTGTCATCTCATCTACTGCTTTCCCTTTACCTGCCTGTTGGAATCTGTATGCTGGAAGGTGACCTACTGAGGTCTGGAAAAGCTGAAGTGTGCATGTCTCTCAATACCTGCATTTTCATCCCTTTTAAATGTGGATAAAGTGTGCACTTTACATGTACATCTCTCAGTGGAAAGTTAACAGGGTCAAGTTCGCTCTTATCTTTGCATATATTTGGATTAATTAGGATGTGTGAGCCAGACAGATACAGCTTTTTTCTTTAAAAATCACGTCAGGTGCATTTTGCACACTTGCAGAGTGTAAATTGCCACTTTAGCAACCTGAATTTTGCGTAGTCCCACTTAGAGTGCCATCATACATCATGTTCCCAAAACAGAAAAAAAAAAAAGATAATTATACATGCAATTGTGCTTCTTGGTTGATAAAAAAAGGCTTCATTGTGTTTTAATAATTTGTTTTCTAATTAAGAGACTAAACAAGTTTGACTCGATACAAGTTTTGCTCTGATAAATTATACACAAAAGATCAGGAATCTTCATTGTGAAAGTACAGTACATAAGGTTAAATTTAATTTTTTGTATTATATCACATTTGAGTGATCTATTAAATAATTATTTTTTGACAGCCAAAGCATGTGCTCCGCTCAAAGAATCCTAATCCCTCTCCATGAATCCAACCAAGCGTATACGTTTTTTATTGTGGCTACAAGGAATGATTAAGACATAACCCCCATGCTGACACAACCCCAAAGCAGCAACTGGCCCCGTCCCAGTGATTCATCCGACAGGATCTGCCGGGTAGGCAGGGAAAGAACTACAGCATGTGTTTACATGCATCTTATATCTTGCCATTATTTCATATTTCACATTATTTAAAAACTTCTGGAACAAATTGCTGTAAATAATTGTATGTTGCACTCAAATATTAGAGTACATCTACATGTGAGCAAAGTAGAGTTGTGTGTGTATGCTGATATTGTGAGATTGTAAGATGGTCATCAGTGTGAGTGACAGGTGTGTGTGAGAGACACTAGCTCTGTTATTACCAAGGGATCAGAAGTGAAGATTGTTCCATTTCCCATCTGCAATGGCCTGGATATCGATCCTCTCTGTCAACAAAACTGCTATACTCTGTTTACTGATTACACGCACGCACGCACACACGCACGCACGCGCGCGCACGCACGCACGCACGCACACACACACACACACAGACAGACAGACAGTATCCACATGTTACAGTGGATGCTGATTGTTTACAGTATTTATAAAATAGCCTGGCAAGTCTTCAGGCAGATGCCTATGTGACCACAGGGAAGAAACAGTGTGGCTGTATTAATATTTCCAAAGGGTGTGTTTGTGTGTTTTGTGAATTACACTACAGAATCACATTAGTCCTCACATATCACAAACACATACTGTAGTCTCTACCCTCACTCACATTAAACACCCATCTCTTTATTGTTCCCAGACAGCCAGTAATGTATGTTTTTTATGTTGGAATGTTAATTAAGTTTTTAGATATTATTTAAATTCTGTACATATACAGTGAAATGAAATATCGTCCCCCTAGATCTTCAGTGCAACTTGCAGGGAGTTACTAGGCCTACTGTCTTGTAAACAAAAAATATAATACTATAGCTTACTCCACTGTTAACAATAAAAAAGAGAAAAAATAATATGAAATGTACACTGTGTATAGCCAGTGATGGGAGATTAAAACAATACAATAATTTTAAACATTTTAAGATTAGTTTAAACCAGGACTAGGATTTACTTAAATTAAGCCCATTTGAATATGAGGCCCTGTTTCCATATGTTTTTTACTTTATATATTTTAAAATGATCTATTTTAGGCTTGGTCTTCTTTAAGATTAAGGTTTAGTGTCTGCATTTACATTGTAGTGGCCTGTTGCTGTCAGATTAATTGTCATTCTAACATTGAATGTGAAAAACAGCAATAAAAATCTTCTGTGGTGACAGACAATATACTGTAGATATGTGTAATCTAACATTGGGACAATTCAGTTATTGCATATATTTTGTTCCGGCAAAGTTATTTGTTTTATGCAGTTTCAATTGTTTTGTATTTGTTCATTTGATTTTAGAGGTATGCATGCAACATACATCAATAATTGATTGTAATCAATTGATTTTATTGTTTTAAATTAATTTGATCTAATTTAGGTGTATGGCATAAATTAAATAAATCCAGGAGGCAAATATTGAAAAACCATTCCTTCAGACTGCTTTACCAAATCTGTGTAAAAACTGTAAAAAGCTAATGGCTGGATTGTTTTATGAAAAAACCTAGAGTAATTAATACCGAATTTTTGTACATAAAGGAAATATGCCAGGAGTTTTGGCTCTAATAGTTTATAAACTGGCGGTCAGTCTTTGACTTTGAGTTTATCTTATACTCTAATTGAATAGCCGTCTCCTACAGTAGATGGCCTTTGATTTTTTCCTCACATGGTGGCCTAAACTCTTACATAGCTAATATACTGACTATTTCCTAAAAACGACTTGTATTTGTTGCTTGCAGTATGCCCCTGTTTGTATACAATCTATCTGCGAGTTTACCACGAACACCATACCAGCAGAGCTAAATGCTCACGATGTTCCATCGCCTGCTCTTTAACCTGCTATCTTCTCCTTTTAACCATCACCCAGTCCCAAACTAACTAACTCTTGTCTCATCCTCTCATATTATCTCAGAAGTATCTTCTCTCTTTTTCTTCTCCGACACCCTCCATCTGCCTCCTATCAGGCTGTCTCTCTTTATTACAGACCTCCTGCGTCTCTCACCTTGTCCCTCGAAAGCCCCGCCTCGTGAATTAGACCCTGAGAGAGGCAAGGGAGTGAACAACCAAACCGATGGAGGACCGAAGGAGCAGCCAAAATCAGCAAAAGTGATGACAGGTTATTTTTCACCAGCCTCCCTTGACAGTGCAATGCTGTTTTCTCTTCTCCTCTGACACACGGAAGATTTAATCTAGCCATCTCTAGGCGGCCCTTCCGCTCCTGTAACCAAATGAAAGCCATGATTACACGCGTTAAAGGCGGAGGGGGGGGGCTCGATACCTCGGTTCGAAAAGGGCCAGGGCAGCAGATTCGCCGGGCTCGGCAGGGTGATTCGGTGTGCGTGGGTACACGCGTTCAGATGCGTCTGTGTGTAAAGCATCGCTGTTGATGGTGGTCTTTATTGTTATGGAAGGTTATTGTTTCGTGTGCCAGGTGGGAGACATCTCAAGCCATAAAAGTGAATCGCACACCACAGACTCGCACACCGCTACTTTAAATGATTATTCTAATGGCCCTCCCTCCTCATCTAAATCTCTCCTCTCTTCCTTCTATGTTCTTTTGATGGAGATCGGCTTTGAATAATATAACATGCAGCTAGTTGGTTCTAGTTCACATGGCCTTCAACTTGTATATATATATACTGTATGTCATATGAGTCAAAACAAGTTTATTTGTTAAATTTGTCACATATTTCATAGCCATTCAAAAATGTTCATATCTGCATTTGGGTAGTTCACGAATAAATCATACACGTGTACAGTACTACGTATGGTATGACATAGCAAAATTTAGAAAACAAACTGTTAATATTACATTGTTATTATGAATATGTATATTTATCATATAAAATAGCATAAGAGAGATTTATCATTATTATTATTTATGCCGTCACACCATAGGACAAATTTGCATATTAGTCTGTCATTTCCTGTCTGCAGAAACTCTCAAAAAGTCCTGTGTCTGTCTCTTTAATAGTCAAGTGTGTCCTGTATGGCTGCATGCAATATTTATTCTATTCCTCCGCAAGGCCTTAATGGTTACTTTCCAAGCCAGCTGAGTGCACCATAACTCCAGTGCAATGCAGCAGGGAACGTAGAAATCTGAGAAATCTTTTATGTTTAGATAAGATAATGTCTAAACGGAGAATGCATTCATGGATAATAGCTTTACACATTCCCGCATGGTACCTTGACTATGCCGTTTATGTTTGCAAACTCTGATAAAGACACATAATTTGTCTGTGTTAGACTGAAATCACACCGTTTAAATAATTCAACCTTTTGTCACATTAGCGCTACGCTCAGTGCAGAGTTTATGTCTCTTCATTAATGCCATTGTAGGATCTGTACACACACCCCTCTTCTGCTGACACAGCATAAATTGTTTAAGGCTGTGACACAGATGTATTCGAATGACACCTCCACCTCCCCTTTTGTCCTTTGCTGCAGTGGACCCGAGCCAAACTCTTTTAAAATCATATTATCAAATCGCCTACAGGACAGAAACTATATTTTTGACGAGCCACCAACAGGCTGCGAATAACAGACTAATGTGATTTGGCAAATTGCATTTACAACGCTTTACATTCTTGATTGGATTACTCTCAGCAAAAAATTGGTTGCACTGCACTCCTAATCAAGTAAATCATAGCTTTCACCTCAAAATGTGTCAAATGAAAAGGGAACAAGGTTTATTAAACGTACAGTGTGCAAACCAAGTTTTAATAAGATTAGTATCAATTTCTCGTATCCGAAAGAGAAACATGCTCAATACCAGTTATGCCTTTTGCAATATCAGTTATGCCTTCCAATCCTCTTTTCGAATGAAAGTCTTTCGCTCAGAGGATTACAGTCAATTGAGTCCATATTTAGTTTCAAAGCCAAGGCACCTCCATGAGAAGCCTACTTTTTGCTTCTTCATTTGAAACAAACAATAACTACGAAACGCTTGGAGTTATAGAGGTTTCATGGGAAAACATGTCATTTGCAAGGTGATAAATATTTTAGCGTGCTAATTACCTTGGTTGTTAACTTCTCCTTTTGAGAACCAAAGTGTTTGCATGCTAATTGTTCTTTAATGACTACATATCGGGCAGTGTTGCTCTGCTGGGAGATCTAAACCTACCTTTATTTGCTTTATCTCATTATTTAGACAGGTATGCGTCTTGTTGTTATGTACTAGAGGTGTTTTCCTGCATTAGCAGCCAGGCATTGAGCGCCAGCTGGCAGCAGCGCAAACACAGTCATGCTTAACATATCACTGACACACCTCTTTCTCTCTCTCTATTTATACCAATTTATTTCTTTATTTAATGCATTCTTGCTTCATGATGCAAAGAGATGGAGGCACTTTAGACAACAGCATGATGCAACGAGACCTGGGGGGATATGAAGTGTGACAGGACATTCCTCAAAGGGAAGCTGTCACCAGACAACATCTGTGTCCTGATGCTTCACTAACCTGGCATTCGTTGTTCATGGAATCTATCTATCTATCTATCTATCTATCTATCTATCTATCTATCTATCTATCTATCTATCTATCTATCTATCTATCTATCTATCTATCTATCTATCTATCTATCTATCTATCTATCTATCTATCTATCTATCTATCTACCTATCTACCTATCTACCTACCTACCTACCTACCTACCTACCTACCTACCTACCTACCTATCTATCTATCTATCTATCTATCTATCTATCTATCTATCTATCTATCTATCTATCTCTATCTATCTATGGCCCTTTTGTCGATCTCACCTGTGTTGTTTCTGCTGGGTGGATCTCTAGAGTCAGCTGATGTTCTGCGTTTATTCATTGTTCATAACAGAGGTGGTCAATACAAAATGAGGTTCATTTATGCTGCGTGTCAGGAGAATTCTGTGGAGTGATAGCAAATTGAAGCTAACTAAAGAAACAAAATTCAATTCTACAGTATAGATATAATATACACAGTATTATACTATCTTTGCCCTCTAAATCAGGGGTCTTCAACGTTTTTCGGGGCAAGGACCCCTAGATGAAAGATGCATGGAGCAGGGACCCCCAAAATGTGTAAACAGAGCTATTTAAATAGAAACAACCCTATTGTCACAGCAATGTTATGTTAAAACATTACATTAGGACTTATTTTATTGTTGCACATAAGCTAAATACTTTTCTGTGTATTATTTTTGTTTTTAATATAGATTGCTTGATTATTTTAAGGGATTTTCAGCATCAAACATTTTCATTTTACTGTGAGATGGACAATTAAAACATTTATTTGAACCTTAGTTTAAATTAAGGCTTCAATGAGATGACTGACCCTGGTTAATGGCACAAAGACTATTCTAGTGGAGGTAGGGGTTGTCTCTGGATGCGAAAGAAATTAGTGCAGATTTTATGCATTCTGTTGTAAAATCAGGCCGTTTTTTTAAGTGTCATTCTTTTTTTTTCTCTTCCGCTTCTCTGTGTGTTGCAGAACACACCGCTATTTTATAAATCTGAGCTCCTTTGTCCTTCTCGTGCAGCATTGTCAGCATTGTCGCGGCTTTTTTTCGGGGCAACTTGTTTGACGTGCAGCATAGGTCTACTACACGGTGCGTGTTTCATTGATTTTAAACACGTAAGATAGTTCTGTCCGAGTTTACAATGCAGAAGCGGTGTGGTGTCATTTGACTGTCAAATTAGCGCTTTATAGATTTAACAAATTTGAACAGAAGTTCAGAAACATATGAGAATGCACTTTATTTGCACGCAACTCCTTTCATGTGTACTTTTATCGGAAGGGAGACAGAGAATGCACTGATTCTAACCCAGTTTTTATGATCCAGATATAACGTTTCTTCCATTGCTTGCTTCCGCTGCCTGAATGGATGTTTCTGTCTGCACGCACGCAGGTTAAAATTGCAATGCGCAGGAGCTTCGATGAGTCCGCGCTGCCGCGCACGTGCGCAGCTTAAAGAGAACATTGGACCCATGCTTTACATTTTTGACAAAAAGTTGCCTGTGAGTAAACAGCAATTAGCGGACCTTGCTAATAAACTTGCAGTACCACCGCGGACCCCTATGTTGAAGACCCCTGCTCTAAATGTAATGAGAATGTGTATCTGTCAGTATGTATGTGCATATTTTTGTCTCTTTTCTACATCTCAATTTCATATAACTTTCAAGGTTATAACTTTATTCATGTGTTCAACGTGTTGTCATTTTCTTCTTGTACAGCTGATTTGATACAATGCAAATTGTAAAAAGCGCTTTAAATATAAATTTGACTTGACTTGAGTGTTTAATATTTTAGTTACATAAACTGTAAATGTATTTTTGTTTGTTAAGAGTTGTCACAAAAGCCATTATTATATCGATATCATGTTATACACATAATATCGTAAATAATTCAGGAATCCTTTTAAGATTTTGCCACAATGGTTAAAAAGTCATTGTAATTGGCCAATCACAAACCAAATAAAAAAGAATTTGAGGTTGTATTATCTATTTAAGATATTTAAAATTCTATAGCTATTGTGATAATATTATGATTGTGAATTCTTTTGCCCATTATAATCAATAGGGGAAATTTTATAACATAACAGCCCCATTGTTTGTTTACGATTTTGAATTAAATACACTTTATTAAAAGATTGTTTATTTGCACTTATGAAACTTAATGAACATTGAAACATAAAACAATAAATGGTTAAAAAAAGATATAGAGATATTTAGACAGACATTCAGATAAAACAGCGTTTAATTTTTAAACACAGAAATCTCTATGGTATTATTTGCTGTCTGATCATGTCTTTCTTGCCTTTGCATCAGGCACGTTTAAAGCACCTTGTCTTGTAGGCGGCTGACCTCACTAAACCTGGGCCTGCAGCTCATCATCTTTCTTCAGAACTTTTCTTTTGATAAAGTGAATGGTTGACTCACTGACTCCAGCCTGCATGCTGTGCCTGTGGAGATATACCAGTGAGATACCGTTTAGTCTCTTTTTCATAAGAGCAAGTGTCCATACATTTGTGCTTTTACACAAAAATCTCTATAATTGTGTGTATTTTTTCATCCGTTTACCAGCTTAAGGTCTGAAGATACTACCCACAAAACACTTAACCCGACCTCTTAGTTTAAACACTCAACCCCTTTCACAGGTTGCCTTCCGTTCCTTTAATTAGCGCTGTAGCCCAACTCACGTACATGCTTTGTTGTCGCTGCTGTTTCTTTCAAATGTCAAGCGCGTCCTGTGTTCTTGTTTAGCTCACCATGTCTCCTTTCCTCCTAAAACCTGCTCAGTGATCTCATTTATTAAATGTCATGTAAGAACTGCGCTGGAGCAGAATGATTGCTGTCAGAAAAGGCCCTCCGTAGGCAAAGATGCATTTAAGACGCGGCCTCAGACCACATCATATAACTGTGTTCAAACTCTGTGCGAAATATTTTGAGCAACGGCATATGCTTCTTAAGTTTTTTTTGGCATGAACAGCCAAGGGAAATAGTTTTTCCTGTGTATTCACAATGCGTCATCGGTTTCCAAACAGAAAATGTGCTGAATAGATGGAGTTTAGTGTCAGTATATTACAGTCGGCTGACATATGATATTGATTATAATATCGATTGAATTAACTAAACCAGCTCCATTACTGTCCTCTCTGCTAAAAGTTGGCTTATCCATTTGAAGAAGGCGCACGCAAAACGCGCGTACTGTTCTTGGAAAACGTCCTGTGACTCCGCGAAAGATGTCCAATCTTGCGTAAAAACAACTTTGTTAACTTCTTCCACAAGGAATTTACGAAGCCAACCTCGTCTGTCTTATCGTGCACTCACAATCCATTAATCGTGAATGACGTTTTAACGCAGCGTGGAAGAATAATTCGCGTCCTTGTGTCCGGTAGAATGATGACAAAACGCGCCCCTATTTTCAGCGGATCGGGGTGTCATCCCCTTCTGTCTACTAGTAGTCGGCGGTTCCACCTGTAAGATACTTCTTGTGAGGGGTGGGACCCCATCAGCAATGTCACGAGAAGAGGCGGTCCGTGCACTGGGTTTGGAGAAGGATTGGAAAAGTAAAGACGGTCTCCTGCGCTGATTGGGGGTCCGGAGGGGAGAACGAGGAGGGCGGGAGGATTGCGCTCACGAGCTTTTGTGTTTCACTTCTAATATCTCACATATCAATAATTGAGCGCGCGAGTAGACGGACCCCACGCGCTATGTGTTCTACTGCGCGCGGAATCGAAATCAAGGGCCTTGATCCGCTTTCAATCGGCTATTCCACTACGGACTGAGAGGAGAACACTGGAAGTGCTGGTAAAATATCAATGACAGTACAGAGTCGGTGAGGGGGAAAACTGTTTGTAGTCTTGACTTGAACAGTTGGAAAGGACTTCATTTTACAGTGAGGAGAGGTTTGGAGCGGTTTCGGTTTCCCGTGCACGGCAGGGGATTTGAGCGGAATATCTTTGTGAGAAGACTGCTGTTAGGTGCAGAGTGAAGTTGGCATTATGTTAACGTTGGTTCTAGGCGCAGTGTGGCTAGTGTGCCATGCATACGCACAGAATGAGACAGAACCCATTGTACTAGAGGGGAAATGCCTGGTTGTGTGCGACTCAAATCCGACCGCGGACCCGACTGGGACGGCTCTTGGGATATCGGTGCGTTCGGGGAGCGCCAAAGTGGCTTTTTCCGTGGTGAGGAACACGAATCACGAACCGTCTGAGATGAGCAATCGAACAATGGTGATCTACTTTGATCAGGTAAACATGCATCATGGATATAGCAAGGCACTTCAGGCACAGTTTCTTATGTTGCGTTACTTTTAATCATTAAAAAAAGATTTTTTGGCATTGGTCATTTTTTCAATTGTCTAAATGAATTACGGCTAGAAAATAAACTAGATCCTAGATCACAAAACTGAAGAAATATTACATCGTTAATTCATATGTGTAGTCTATTGGGATATGTCACATTTCTCTCCATATCCACGTCGTAAAGGTTAATTACAGGCTAATGGCTTTCATGATATCTAATAGCTCTGAACTTCATTTTTTTCGTGTCGTAAAACTATCCTCTGCTGTTGTGTAAGCTCTATTTCTGTTCTACTAGCATTTTTTTCAGTTCTTGTAGGTTTACGGAATAGCCAAAAGCATTAGTAAAGAGCAAAACAAGGCATTATTGCTTGTCTGATACCCGTTTTGATGACTCAACCTTCCCTCAGGTACTTGTGAACATAGGTAGAAGTTTCGATGAGGAAAGGAGCAATTTCTTCTCCCCGCGCAAAGGGATATACAGTTTTAATTTCCACGTAGTGAAAGTGTATAACCGTCAAACCATCCAGGTAAGTGATTTTTTTGTCATTACATAATGCTCACCTGTCCCACTGTCTTTATGTTCCTCTCCTATACATTCAGCAGTGCGTGCCTAAACGTGCGCGAGAGCGCGCGCATAGTCAGGCGCATAGCCTACAAATTATCTAGGTTTTGACACAGACTGTGAAGACTTCGGATGTCTAGAGAGGAAGGACGTATTTTATTTACCCAATTAGCACGAAATATAACAATCAGCCCAAAACTGTCTTGTCGAGTGTCTGGCGCGTGTTCAGGACCATGGACAGAGAACTCGCGTGACCGATCAAATTATAAAACCACTCTGCTCTCTATAGCTCATACCTGGCTTACAATAGATTGGAATTAATATAAAACAAGTCATAAATGTATCGTTTTAGGACACAAAACTGTTAAAATTACGTTTCTCGCCTAGTCGAAAGATTTCGAGGCTGGCTTTAAAACGTTCATAAAGAGGTAGGCTGTCTTTTACTAACCAAAGCCTAGAATACATAGGCTGCTTAATCTCCCCGAGGATTCACAATTACATCCCGTTATTCCGCTCTGATCGGCGACTGAATTAGAAACTACTCAAATCACAAATTTCCCAATTCATCACTGAAGTGCAAACATTGACTAATTGAAGACAATAAGCTGTCGAAACAGCGAAACACACACGCACACACACACGCACACACACACACACACACACGCACGCACGCACGCACGCACGCACGCACACACACACACACACACACACACACGCACGCACACGCAAGCACACGCACACGCGCACGCACACACACACTGTACAACATAAGATGAGACAATATGAGCGAAATAAATCAACACCAAAGCGCTCTAATCCAGAAAAGTTCATTTAAATAGGACAAATAATAAAAAAAAGGTGTCAATACAAAGAAAACACATTAATATCTTTGCATTGGTGTGGCTGTTTCTTTTTCTGTTATTTGTTTCTTTTTTAACCATGCTTACATTAATTATACTTCTACTTTTTACATATTTATACATTAAATTTTACATCAGATACATTTGTGCACACAAACAGAGAAGCTGAAATGGAAGTGAGGGTGAAAGGAGAGCTTATGGGATATATATTTGCGCTGTTTATTAAGTTTAAAAGGCCAGATAGTCGACAGAAGAGTGTATTTTCAATGATTATTAAAAAAACATTGTTCTAATAAAGATACATTTTTAGCAATCCTGCACAAACATAAAATGCAGATCTCTATAACATCTTAGTAATTAATTATACACTTTGATTTCTGTCTTTGGGAACCACTTTTAAGGGAGGGCTAAAACTATGCTCATCTTACATTTGGTCGACAAGAATTGTGTTAAATTTGTCATATGCTCAGGTTATCTGATAAAGTACACATTTTGTTTTTGTAAACTACACATGGTACTATTCCACCCTGTTGTTCTGAAAGGGAGGAGCAGGCCTCTCTTTTACCACGCAGAGATAGGACATACGTATAACACACATGCAATTATTTGAAAGGTGTGTGAATAAACAGTCAGATGGCCCATACTGTACATTTTTTGTATGAATGTCAACAAATTCTACTAAATTAGAATTGCATGCACCAGTCTAAATATAGCTCTGATCTATTTTTATTATCATTCTCTAGAGTTTAACATCTGTTAATATTCCCACAGTAGATCTTATGTAGTATCATGTGGTACTTCAACACTCCAAGGAAATGTCCTGACAACACATGGTATCTGATTGGGAAAAAGGCTTTCTTTTTCAGCTCTGGTTCAGGTGTTTGATAGTCTCAGAATCTAATATTCACATTCTATAGTTAGAATGATATAGGTCATTTTTTTCATTTCAATTTCAGGTTTTATTAAAAATAAATAATACAAACATGATTTTGTGTAAGACATATTGCTGTGGAAAAAAGCAGCAGACCTGCATTTGAATATTGATCGCAGATGTATACTTTTTCATAGTTTGAGAAAAACAATTTTCTTTGAACCCTTAGATGTGACAGAGGGTAATTAAGAAAATTACTTTCTGACCTAAAATAATAACCCAAATGACAAAGGACCACACATATAAAAACTATTATGGGTAACGTCAACCATTACGCATGCCTGAGACAGGCAATGCGGCGGCGGACTAAAGGAACTGAGAGAGAGCGAATAAGGGGGCGTCCTCCGTCACTCCGCTGCGTCATTTGGACAGGAAGCTATCTGTTGGTTCTGCTAAATGGAGCATTAAATTGTGTGTTGAGTCAGTAATGAACCGTAACATTGTCTTTACTCAATTTTGAGGGACTTCAGTTTTAGTAATATTTAGCATATAGTGATGATTGATGTCTCAATCATGCAATGGTATTCTGCTCCACATGTACTTGTTAAGTTAAAGAATATGTTTTTAAGAATGGAAATACTTAACACTGGACATTTAATTGCAGAAACATAAAAGTCACCCAAAGGACTTACTCTAGCTGTGTGAGATATCTTAGCCTGGTTATCCTTTAAAAAATGCATTGCGTCATGACTGAAGGTACATAGTGAAAAACTTTTTTTTAGGCCAGTGCATTTTTTCTTAAGGTTTATGCATGTATATTTGCATATTAAAAACGAACTGATTTTTGTATCGATGGCTGCACATCATATTCAAGGCATCTTTCCAATAACCTCAAGCTCATTCCTGACTGAGAGATCTTTCAAGTTTCAAATCTCTTTTTGCTCTTCTTCGTTCTTTGTCTGAAAATGGCTGGCATAGAAAAACAAACACAAATAAACCAATGTGCCATTTTCATTTCCCCTGGCAAAGGCCTATAAATGCTTTGATCAAGTTTTAGGATGTTATGGAGAACTGTCTGCTCTATTGTCAAGAGGCTTGTGAGCATGCAAAATAAAGGGAACAAGAGTGTGTACATTACATCTAGTGTTGCAAGTTAGAAAATCAAAATAGGCCCTTGTTTATAATAATAACAATACAGTCAACCTCTGTCTCTTTGGGCTTTTATGTAGCGTACACGTTGTTTTATTCATCCAAGCAGTACCTGATTGTTATGCCTGCTTAGCTCACCTGGGGGTTTCTTCATTGCTGAATTATTTTGTAAAATTCAGCTCCTTAAAGCAAGATCATAAAATGGCACACTTGAGGGACAAAAAGTACAACGTGTGTGTTTATATATCCGTGTATGTGTGAGAATCCTCTCTCTAATCCAAATTCTTGCTTCCATGTGACAGGTGAGCCTGATGCACAATGGCTGGCCAGTGATCTCCGCCTTTGCTGGGGATCAGGACGTCACGCGCGAAGCAGCCAGTAACGGCGTCCTGATTCAAATGGAGAAAGGTGACCGCGCCTACCTCAAGCTGGAGCGGGGCAACCTGATGGGCGGCTGGAAGTACTCCACATTCTCTGGCTTCCTGGTCTTCCCCCTGTAGAGGAGGGGCACGACAAGGAGGGACTATTGCTCTTTAGCTCGCCGGCTTGTGGGAGATAGAAGGGATATGAGGGTGGATGAGATATAGGATGCTAGCGAGAATGTAAAGAAAAAATATAGAAAGAGAAAATTTTGTGGCAGGCTCTCAGTCGCACTCACTTCGCTCTGCTGCTTGACTACAGCTCTGGACAGCCAAAACTTTTTTATTATCCTTATTATAAACGATAATTGAAACGATCCGGAAAGAAAGCATACAGAAGACCGTGGCCCTTCCCCTCCCGTTCATCCCATCGCAATTCCCCCTCGAAATTGTTCATCTGCTCTGAGGATCGTCCTTCAGCAGCCCAGATCTCCATTTCACACAGATCATCTCTGTATATTCTCTCCATAAATGCATACTGTGAGTCTCAGATATCATTCTCATTCTTGTCAGTACCCAGGTCTAGTCGCCCTTCTCTGGCCTGCTCTACTGCTCCTCTCGCTCACTCTTTCCTTCCTCTGAGAGGGTGTCTGTGCTGTGTCATGACTGATAGATCTCTGGATCCCAACAAAAAGACTGCATACTGGATATATACATATATAAATACATTAAAAGTTTCTATATGATTATGATATACTCCATGCCTAACTGAATTTGGTCAACTCTCTGTATTTCTGTATTTCAGTGTTAATACTTAGTGATTGTGTGTGGATTATCAGGCTGCTGTCCAACTACCAATGCTTCTTGTTTTTGTTTCGGTCAGAAATGTGGCTAAGATTAAACTATATCAGAAATACTATAAAGTACTATAAAGTTTTATTATCATTGATTGTAAAATATATGTGAACATTTACCAGACAAAATCCTCCCTTTTATTCAGTTACATTACCTATTGTTTTTTTCTTTGATTCAATAAAGATTAAATGGTACTTTTCTTAATCTGATTCTGTGCTTTGAGATTTAAGTGGCGTACAGCCATACTTCATCTCACTAAAATGACAATTCGGTAAGTGTGTGTGTGTGTTCCACAGAGAAACAATGACACACTGTTGGCTTGTCTCATTGGTTTTTGCTCTCTCGTGATGTAGATTTGCTTGACTGGCCTCTCTCTCTTCCTCTCTTCCTCTGTCTCTCTCTACCGGGCGATTGGGGCCTCTCTCATCTGCACTCAAGATTCTAATGAGCTCCTGGGGGGAAATTAACACTTGCATAATAAGCAAACCCCACTGTTTACACAAAAATCATGTTGCGTACATCTTTCCAACTCTTATCTTTTATTATTTTTTCTTTTTGCCTTTTACATCTTGCATTTCATACTACGTATGAAAGGAATTTGATTGCTGACTATTTTAGGGACAGTATATCGTACTCTGTATTAATTTGAATGATTCATGCATAAGAGGTATGATGTGGTTAGTTATATGACTCATCTGCTGTCCTTCAACCCAAATGCTTTCTTGTCTTCTTCAAAAGTCAACACAGGAGCTCAGCGTTTTGTCAGGCAAAGCGCACCTCTGCACATTACGCTGCTATCTCTTCACAATGCGAAATACTGCTGTATGTGAGGTGCCCCTCAAGGAAACTTGCTGCTTCAGTGCTCACTGTGAGAAGATGTAGAGGGTGAACAGACAAGTGTTGAGCTGTGAAATGTTAACACAGCACCATAAGAGCTCCATGTCTCTGCTGGTCTGTGCGCACACAGTATGGGCCTGTTTAAAACCACTCATTAGTGTCTGCACACTTATCATTTGTCGGAGCAGAACGATGAAATGAGAGCTGAGAGGCATGTTGGAAGTGCCGAGGGAAAAGACGAGATTTTGACTTGCTTGAATGGTAATTACGGCATGTTGAAGGATACAATGATGAATATCAGTTGAGCAAATCTTGTCTAGTTAGTATTCAGTTTCAATATTTAACAATTGTTTGTTTTGGTGTTCACAGCAGTTTCTACACAGTTTTTTAAGCCTGTATGAGTTATCATTGTAAAAGCGTGACAACTCAGTAAGATGTTTTATGATCTCATGATCACACTGTTAAATCGACCGTAAAAGTCAACAGACAGGATATGAATTCAATCATCCAGATTTATGCCAGCATGAGAGCGTACAGTATTTATTCCGTAGCCTAAAGGTCGCGAGAGATGTTCTCCACTCACTGTGACACGCCACGTGCTTCTTTTGGGCACGAGCCCGGTGCGCTGACTGGAGTGAGGCACATCATCCATCTCCCCGCTCTGACTACATTACCGGAGACCTCGGCCTTCGCGCGCTACGGCTACGGGAGGGCGGCACATAACCATGAAAAACAGCCATATGGTGTCTCTCCTGGAAGCGCGCTTCTGTTTAAGATTGATCGAGTGGAATATTAAGGAAAATGAAGCTAGCTTTGAGAAAGTAAGTTACAGCAGTGACACATTTTTTTTGTAGCGCATATAACGACGTAAAACGTAACGTTAATGTGACGCCAACTCCGGAAGTAAGTTTTTCCTTTCATTTTCTCAACATCTCTTGAGTTGTAAACGTACCGCCATAAAACATTCAAAGTAAGTTAGAAGTTGTCAACGTAACTCACGCGATGTGCCTTCTTCTGAAGCCTGTCTCACTAAACAGCGTTGGAGCACACTGTAGGTTTGTCTTGAAAAGTTAAAAGGCCGATAAAAAACATTTCTCTATAGAGAATTTTTTTTTTTTACCTTACTCTGACGCTATAGATAGACCATATGCACGCAGACTGATGACGTACGTCCGCTTAAATCTCAGCCAGCTAAGCCACTTCCACTCTCATAGTGCTGATGTCATTTAAGACCAAGTGATAAGGATATGTTTACTACAAAAAAACATTCAAATTTCAGCGAACCAGCACTACAGCTGAGCATTGTTGCTGTGATTAAGCATCAAGTAAGTGCAAAAGTTTACTTGGGTTTTTTTATTTTTATTTGTGGATGTAGTTTGAAACGTATAGCTTTTTTGGTTGCATTTTACAAGTACAAAAGACAAAGTTTTGTGTTTACAATTTCACATTATAGGCCCTAAAAATTATGCCCAGTGCCAGTAATTATACGACAATTCAATGTCATTGAAAAGAGGTGAGAGAGAGAACAGCAGTTAAAGGGGAAGGTAGTGAGACATCGCAGATTGAATTTTAATTGCCATATGAGGAACCATATTAGGAATGTTTACTTTAACTGATGTTTACTGTGATGCTCGAGCGGGAGTGGAGTAATTATAACGGCTCTGAAATTAAATGAACCGCCTGCTGAATTTGATTTGCGCTTTAGAAACGAGTGACAGAGATGTTGACATCATTTTATCTGCTTTAGAGGGGTTATGCGCCCACGTCACACCAACACTCATAATTACGCAGCGTCATCAACAGCTGCAGCAGCAAATAGCTCATCTCTGTGGCATGTTTTTCTCCTAATGTAATTGTATTGTTATTTGTTTGAAGAAGTGTTGTTTTAACATTTTATGATAGATAATTGCTGTTGGTAAACCAGGTTATCTAACAAGCTTAAATCTAAGAAAAAACCACTGAAAGTGGTGTTTTTTAAATTAGTTTTTTTGTGTACTGTTAGTTTGAGGGTTTAAACAAATGCCCCACACAAGACATTTTGACTGCTTATTTAAAAAATGACTGGCAGATTTTTTTTGCACATTTTTTATCTAGACATGAATGATTTTGAGTCATAAAACATTTTCTTCAGTTTTGGTTGCATTTCATCAATTATGTGGTTAAAGGTTTGCAGTGATTTGAGATTTATTGTTTCTGAATGAGCCTTATTTTTCCATGGGGAAATAACCCAGTAAACTGCAGGGATATTGATGATTTTGCCAAAGGACTGAACACCAAACTGTTTAAATATTTAAAATCTGGGGAACTGATGTTTCAGCACATTGTTTCAACTCTAAAGGCCACACAATATGTTATCACATGCTGCTCTCCACTGTCAGTCAAATGATCGGCTTGAGACCTGCAAAGAAAATGTGGGTCATTAAATTTAAAACACATCCTTGTTGTATTGCTGCTGCATGTTTTGAGATGTGAAAGATTGTCATGTACCGTTAAGTGTTTGGATGAAAAAAATGTAATTTACTTTTCAATATTTTAAAATTGTTCTTAAAACGATCTGACTGATGTTTAGTCGTTCGGTGTCTCGCTGTGTTTTATTTTGGTCCCCTATAACTCGTGGGCGAGAAGGCCTGTTACATTAATGGGGAACAATTGAATGTTAGTGTCACAAATTATCTCTGCGAATGATATCATTCCGCATATTAATCCCTATCCCATAAACATAGCTGCTGTGCTTAAACTGAAAGTGAGTGAGAGAGAGAGGTTTTAATCATGCTCATAATTAGTTTATGTGCGCTTCATTTAGCTACACTGTGTTTATCCGAGGCCTGTTGTACTCACTTTAGCAGGTTAATGTGTTTTCTGTTTACCAACAAAAAATGCAATTATCTCTTTAATCATATTAGATACGTTTAGAGTGCAAAAACCTAGTATGCTGCCTACCACACTTCAGAAACAAGATTGAGTTACAAACAAACCAGCAGCATTTCTGAAAATATATTGTCATTTGGTCCGTTACAAAGTGTTTTAATTTGACCTACGTATCCACCTGCAGTTAGAGGTTGTCATAATAGCCGGTACAAACGCAAAAAATATCTACAAAACATTTGTTTTTACCTTAATCGACGCACCAGAGCTGAATCTGGATGTCGCGCACCCTATGATCTGCATCCATTATTCATTATTTTAGCCTACTGAATGCCCTTTCTCCTGGACAATTTACCTTCTTGACTACAATAACTAATAAACATCGTTCAAAGGCAGGCATTTATGGTGAGAGTGACAATAAATGTAGAAAAATATCATTATTATATATCATAGATTATATATAATCAAAACATATTTAGCACAACTAAATAAACAGTATGCAAATAGTGGTATAATAATATTAGCAGCAGTTAAAATTGAGCTGTTAGCAATAGCATTTTTATATGTATTTAGCTGTATAAAACTTAACAGGCTAAAGCAAACCTTCCTGCCAGCGGATCGCAGTTGCATGACTAAGTTAACAGTTACAGGACATTACATTTTAATTAATTTGACAGACGCTTTTATCCATATCACAATTAAAGGGGTCAAATGACAGGGCTAAAATGAATATTATTGTTTGTTTTAGATGAAATGCAATGTGTATACACGATTTAAGGTTCAAAAACGCTGTATGTTCCACACACCGTGCATGTTTGTATCTCCTCTTTGCCCCGCCTCTCTGAAATGCACAGATTTTTTACAAAGCTCATCGCTCTGAAAAGCGAGGTGTGCTATGATTGGCCAGTTAACCAGTGCGTAGTGATTGGTCGAATACTGCAAGCGTGTGACGGAAATGTAACGTCTCTTATTTGGAACATCAGGTTCCAAAGCAATTGTGCTGACAGGTACGACCCATCTTATTTGCTTACTTGAGGCGTTTCAGGCAGGTCTGTGTGAGCATTCGCTTTCAGATAGAATGCATCTTTTGTTCAGAAACTTAAATTTTTGCAATTTTACGACATGAATGGGCAATTTATAACACACCAAAGACACGTATTCGCGCCATTTGACCCCTTTAACATTTTGTCAACACGCTAAACATTACTGATAGCCTAGTTTACCAGGCCATATTACTATGAGGATTAAAGATGAAGTAAACAAGGGAGAGAATGAACAACATGAAATTTTTATTTAATAGACATAAAAACAAACAGTTATTGGTTAGTATGTTTTGAGTTGTTTTTAGACAGTTGTGATGGATGCTGCAGCTCAGTGGAGACCTGCGATACAAGAGCAACCAGCCGTTTCCATTCTTCCGTTATTAGTTGTAAGGATCCAGGAATGTTTGCTCCACTTTGACTGTGATTCAGATCTGCTTTTAAAAACACGAATTCGTGGTATGTCATGGACAAATGTCGACCGACTTTCCCACTGTGCATGTAAGTTACTGGTAACTTATGTCTCTGTGCTTTTATAGTTGAACATCGAAGACCCGTCAACTCCGAGAGAAAATACAAAATAATTGAATATATCTTCATATGATATATCACGCCACTTCATCCTCCCAAACTATGTAATGCATCGCGTGAAACAATGTTCACCAAAGTGGTTTTAATGGTGATTTGAGTATGCTCCTGTGACACCACTTCAATTGGTTTCCACTGGCCAGCTAATAAAATGGAAGTCTCTTTACTTCCGCGTTCAAAAATAAGGTTGGTAGACGTTTTGTGTAAGTGAGAGGGGGAGACAACGGAAGGAGATGTGTGGTTTCAGAGAGCAAGAATCGGCTGAGTGGTTTCGTAATTGGGAGGAACGAGTTGGTTTTGACTGGTGCAAAAACACAAAGCATTGGAATATTACATTTATTACCCGACGAGTCTTCTAAGAGCTCTTTAGCAGCCCTTAAACTGTCACCAGGCTCAAGTTTGTCATTACTATAAAGGGCTGCAAATCTACAAGTCATCAAATATGGATGCAAGACCATAGAGAGAGAGAAATTTATGTGGAGAAGAGAATAATTGTATGACTGCCTAAGTATTCTGGATAAATCCTAATTACACTGCAGAAAGCAGCACAGAGGCACGGATGAGAGGAGTGCAGGGCTTGAACACAATGTTTCTTGTTGTTTCTGAGGGTTACGTTCTGACTCAGTCATCTGAAGTTAATTTAATTCTGTACATATTGCTTTAACTGAAGTATAAAGCAATGAACTGCATTCAACCAAAGTTGTTAAATTGGTTTATAAAAAATTACTATGAAGCTCTAAAATCTCCAAAGCTCGAATCTCAATAGCTTTGTGGAACTATGTTCACTATGATAAAGGATGTTTGTTTGTTTGTTTTTGTTTCATTGTAGAAAGAAAATTGCTTCTAGTAATGACAATAATACTGGTAGTAAGGAAACCACTACTAATTAGAAATAATAACACATGTCAGAGTTTTAACGCTGTGGTTTCATGGGGATCTGTGTTCCAATCCTTTTTACAGTTTCTTTATAGCAGGAACTACAGTAGAAAGTGTACAATACCATTAGATTCCTGTCATTTAACTTGTGTTGCAGTTACAGATTCAGTTGGTTCACTCTGTTTATACTTTTGATGTGCTACTGGGAGTGGCATGGGTGTGTGGAGTGATCATGTTCCATTATAAGATCCCAGGGCTCTAGATGTGCTGTTCTACAGCGGTGACCATCCTGACCCTCAGATAACAGATTTTTTTCTCCCCGGTGCCTGTGGATACAGAGGGTTCCGGCATCCGTTGGGCGCCTGGTTGCGGTGACATGGACTACAGTATTCTCACACGTTTCACTACTATCCGTTCCATCACTCACCCACCTTGGTCCCAGCAGCCATTGAAGATGATGATAACTTCTCCAGTGACATTTAGTAACCTTTTCCATTGGGAGGCAAGGGGATGGAGATCTGAAAGACGGAGAGGGCGATAGAGGGAGGGGTTGACATCTATACGTGGCATTCTTCTTTGTATCATCGCACCACATGTCATCTTTGCTTAACCTTTTCTTTTCAGCCCACCTCAGTTCTTGGCTCCGGCCATTATGAGGCACATTGTGCACAGCAACAACAGCTTGTGTTTGTGCATGCGTCAGTGTGACTGGAAGAGAAGTTTTAGGAGTGGGATTTTTTCTAAATAAGACACAGTAGGAATCGTCTCGTATTATGTTTTGTATTAGCAAGGGGAAATATCTGGTGTTGTCAAATGATGGCGCAATAAAGTTTCGTAAATGTTTGAACATGAGGCTTCACACAGAGAATGCAGACTGTAGTGGGAATGGCACCACATTGCAGTTTACTCTTGATAGCAATTCTTCTAAGTTTGTGTTTATTTTTTTTATTTCTACATCGCAGTGTGTTTATTTTAGAATGGCTCATTAGCTGAGAGGGCGTTAGTAAAGTAGTCAGTGTTTCCCCTAGGTTTACAGCTTTTGAATAAATAATGTTAAATCAATCAATCTAATGTTTTTTTCAGGCCATTTACTTTATATTCTGATAGCCACAGTCTGTATAAAACATAGAAGATCTGGTAACTGAGAAAATGTGTTGTGGGCTCTGGTGCTGAAGCGAAGTCCCAGTGGTCTATTTTAATATTTAAAAAAACTACTGACAACAAAATGTAACAACTGAAATAAATATATCATGAGCAGGAGTACTTACAAAGTTACTAACAGCCTTTCCATGCCATTCATACTAGAACTGATTCTAAATATTCTTTCCAATTAAAACATGATTCACAATGAAATGCTCTTAACATGCTGATTATTTATGCTATTAATATCATAAATGCTATATGTAGATACAAGACGTTATGTTTTATAATCTGTCACAAACCTATATAGCAAACCTTAAGCGTTACAGAAAAAGTGTGCATTTATTTACCTGCTCTTAGTGTCTGCAGGTCTTTATATGCGACGTGTCTTTGGCGGGAGAAGCAGCGCTCATGGAGCGGAAAGGGTTCAAATGAAGCACGTTTGGCGCTGAATAAAGATATTAGAGGATATAGCGGCAAAATATAATCAACATTTATGTCACTGAGTGCGCGTGACGTGTACATCTCAGTTATGTAGACACGCTGCTCAATTTAAACCACAGAAATAGTCTGATTTTTAATGGTTCATTGCGTCTTGCGGTCCAGATAGAACGAAGGATAAACTGGGTGAAAACCTGTCATCCGGTGGTAACTGGACTGTTGCTTGTCAGGGGCAGGGCATGCTATTTGAACCACTCTGGGAGCGTTTAAAAACGCATTTTTTAAATCTGCTTTTCAGGTGGTAGACGCAACATATTTTCCCACACGCGCTCTCTACACTGGTGAAAGTGTGCTTACCTGTGTACGTGCGCGCACGTGTCACGGTCGGAACTCGATACAGAGAGCAGAGGAGAATTGTAAAGGCGCGACCACGTAGAAACAGAAATGACATGCCGCCATGTAAATAAGATTAATAACATAATGCTATTTAGTTTGTTTGGTTTGGTACGAGAACTAGGTATAGACATGTTATATAAGAAAGGTAACCTTAAATTACTTCTCTTGTGATCTAACGTTACATAAAAAATTTAAGTAACATGACCTTCAAGGGGGGCGGGAGGTGCCGTTGGAGAGGCGGGGCGCCTAGGTAATGGTAGGGGAAACACTGGTAGTACAAGAAGTAGAGTAATTGTCTTAGAGTGAACAAATGAAGCGTGTACAGTATATTTGCCTTGTGTATTCTGTTTGGTAATTGTGATGTATACGCATGGTTCCTCCATGATAAAACTCATGAATTTGGAAGAAGTTTGGGGACATTTTTCTTTGTAGTTAAGCATATTCAACCATATCCGAAATATGGCAAACAAATACCCTACTGTCCTATAGTGTTGTCATATTATTGCAAATAGTAAATGCCAAATCCAAAGTTTACTTGATTTTCTTTTCTTCGTCACAATAGTTAATAACAATATTGAAGTCACCCTAAATTTATTCATTCTTCATTGTGCACCGATCATTATGATCCAAAATTTCAAATAGTAGTGTTACTCCCCCCTTAGAAGTGATGTTAAAGGAGACATCAGATGAAAACCCCACTTTGTCTGTGTTTAAGTGCTATAATCGGGTCCCCAGTGCATCTAACAACCCAGAAAACGTGCAAAATAAGAACCCAGTAAGTTTGTTTTGGTGTGCCTTTCCCTGGAAGCATGTTCAGATTTCGCTCCGATTGTGACGTCCAAAGTGGATTTTATTGTAATGTTACCGCCCCTTAATCTACACAGTTCCACCCACAGCGCTCCGCCATTGTTGTTTTCACAAGCGACAGCGGTGTACGTGACGCCTCGTGGACAACATGCAACGTAGTCGCTGCACGGAGTCCAAACCTAGGAAGAGACAGGAGTGGATTTATTTTATTTTTAGTGGAAATCCATGAGAAACCATAAGTAAAAACCTGCTTGTTTGCGCAAATCACTTCAAACCGGAGTGCTTTAACCTGGGACAGTACAAGCAGGATTAGCTTCAAAGTTGTTCCTCATGAGGGATTGAGACCAACTGAACGAGACAAAACTGCCGATGTAAGTAATATTTATCAACAGTCTGAATTGACGTAAATGTACTGTATATATAGGAGGATAACGTTAGCATATGATAGCGAAGGGAGCTAAGTCAGTCACGGGCTAAATAGAACATTCAAAGCCAGTGTTAACCTTACTGTATACAGTATAAGTGCAGATGGACACTTGGAGTTTAGCTGTATGCATTTTAATACATTATTATGTGCGTTAATATGTTCAACTGCGGCAAGCTGTTTGTTTGCTAATGAACTGGGGCGAACACTGGGGTTAGTTTCGATTTTTTTCTCAAATCGTTATGCTTAGGCTGAAAAGTCTGTCACAGCAAACTAGCTCTCACATTGTGTGTGTAACAATGACAAGCGCTAAAATCCATGTAATTCCACTGAGATCTGCAGTGGATTCCGTGAATTTTCGGTAAGCATACACGCACAACGTAAGCGCATTAGCTGTGACTTATTTTTTTTGTCTCCGGACGAATGATTTGAGATGTTTAAGACGAAACTAACCGCAGAGGAATTCAGGAAATATCATTTAGCTAAACCATTGCCACTACATGTGTGTTGTGTTGACACGCCGGACGGAAGGGGGTTGGGGTTCGCTGTAACTCATTATCATTTAAAGGAGTCATATTGCACGGCTAAAACAAATATTATTGTTTGTTTTAGATGTAACGCAATGTGTATACGCCATTTAAAGTTTAAAAAACGTTGTATTTTCCACATACCGTGCATGTTTGTATCTCCTCTTTGCCCCGCCTCTCTGAAACGCGCTGATTTTTTACAAAGCTCATCGCTCTGAAAAGCGAGGTGTGCTATGATTGGCCAGTTCACCACTGCGTAGTGATTGGTCAAATACTGCAAGCAATTCACGGAAATGTAACTTAACGCCTCTTACCATATTCGGAACATCAGGTTCCAAAGCAATTGTACTGACAGGCGATACAATGAGATTTACAATTACACCCACCTTAACTACGTGTAGATTTGGGCGGTCTTAGTCAAATCATGTTACGAAGTTACGTAGATTCGCTGGGGTGTGGTTACACGAGGCGTTTCAGGCAAGTCTGGTTGAGCATTCGCTTTTAGATAGAGGCAAGAAGGGTTTTGCTTACACAGCCATTGAGTGTTTTTAAGCAAAATATGTTCCAGACATTTCATGAAGACCATAATAAATCATACCATCTTGTTGAAAGTGCTCGTCTGATTAGACCTTTAAAGACTTCCATAATAGCCTTTTAGCCATATTTGACAACATTTTTTGGCAGAAAAACATCCACATTTTTTTCCATGAAAATTAAATTGCCATACAACACTAATGTTCGACAAGAACAATAGGTCGTTCAGTCCAGAACTTTTCCTTGTGTAGTGGGAGAAAAATATGTCCAGTATATAAACAAATTTTGTAAAAGTAAATAACTAGTAGTGTGGTGTGCATCTTATTAAAGGGATAGTTCACCCAAAGATGAAATTTATGTCATCATTTACTCAACCTCAATTTGTCTCAAACCTGTATACATTTCTTAGCTCTGTTGAACACAAAAGTAGTAATTTAGAAGAATGTGGGAAACAAAACTGTTCTGGGGCACCACTGACTATTATAGTAGTTTCTTTATATGGTAGTCTATAGTGACCCAGAGCTGTGTAGTTATGAATGTTCTTCTAAATGTCTTTCTTTTTAATTTGGGGGCAAGTAAATGATGACATAATTGTAATTTCTGGGTGAACTATCCCTTTAAATACACAAAACCACAAACAAACCTCAAAGATATGCTTCTTTTTGCTTTTTCTCACTGTGTCCTCTCAAACACACACACCGACTCTTAGCAGATTAGTCCGCTGTATGATCAGATAAAGGAGTCCTATGGTTTCATGTCAGAGAGAGAGGAGTGCAGACGTGAGTCTGGGAGGAAGCTGGACTCTCAACAGCAGCTCTGCCTTCACTGTCATCACTGTTACCATCTCTCTGACATGGATTCAAACATGTCTCCTTTCACTGTGGTTTCAGGGTGGTGTGAAAAGGTTTATCATTCTCCAACCGTGTTGCCCTTTTCAGCATTTTTTTAGCATAGATTTGTGTCTTTGCTCATGGAGACCTTTTAGCTTCAGCTTGCTGATTTGATTTTGATGCAGTCAATTGTATGCACACATGAGTCCGGTGTCTTTTTGGTACCAGCAGGGGACAGAGCACCACAGTCTAATTAGACAGAATTGGATCTGAACTGAAGATTTTGCTGTATGGCTTAAATTGAAATGTTTAAGTTTCCAAGTCACAATTTGCTTTTATTGCATGCAGTGGCGTAGCAAGTCAGGTCCTGGCCCTGGACCATATGCAAAAACGGGCCCCCTCCCTCTGTTCGCAACAGCGTTGCGCATTACTGGACATAGGTTTTTTACTCAGCTTTGTTATTTAAATGTTGAAGCGCGACAATCATGCTCAAATAGTAATGGCAGACCCCGAGACAGAGTAAACTCCCAAGCGCCAGAAAGAGGGAAAAAGCGACGCAGCCAGTGTTTTGCACGTGTTTTTACACGCGACGTGTGAACGTTTCTATGATAAAACAGTTGTCAAACATTAAACATGTATCTACTTGCATCGCGCTGGCTCTTTCACTCTTTTAACCTCGGCTTCTGTCAATAGCAAATCCCGCCGCCTTCCATTTGATTGGACAGTAATCCTCGCATTTATTCATTTGTTTGTTTGCACCTCAATTAGATTGACATTGACCAGCTCATTCAGAGTCCATATAAATTAAACTTCATGGCATTTCGACACAGCAAGGTAAACAAAGTAATGTTGTACATTAACATTATACAATAATAATAGTGTAAATGATTGTGTATTAAAATAATTAAATGGATGCCAACTAATTTGGACAATAAAGACCTGTCTACTACCCCTAACCTAACCGTACACTTTATTATTAAACATCTGTTAGCCATTTTTCAAATATTTTCTTCATTTTGTTGAAAATAAATGTCTGTACGATCTGATATGTGATGTGAAAATGTAGTTTGGCAAAAGGCGGATTCGATCTTGCATTCATATAGCGTCAGTAGTACTTGTCACGCATCTTACTACGCCACTGAAGCTGCTCGCAAAGTGGCATCGTTTTAACACCCTACATTTTTGTCTGGGGAAGGACCCATTCAAATTTGCCTATGAGTAGATGACATCTGACTGAGATCAGTCATCTAGTAATTTTCTACATTATTGTACGTCCATGAATAAAACTTTGATGCGGGTCCCCAATCCCCCTGGGCCCATATGCACCTGCATACCCTGCATACCCAGACGCTACGCCACTGATTGCATGATGTTGCAGGATTAACCTATTTGTGTTGTTTTTATTTTTTTAAGGGAGGGGGAGCAGTGGAGTGAGCCGTTGGTTGCAATTCACAACGTCACCGCTAGATGCCACTACATTTCATACACTATACCTTTAAATAATTTAATCAATTAAAAAAATTATCATTATAATTTTTTTTTGCTTGAACTCCAGTAAAAATGACAATTAAAGTACAAGCACTTTAAAGACCCACTGTAAAACATACAATGCTGAATATTAACATTCTTAATCAAATAAGCTGAAAAACTGCAAATGTTGTGCCATACAGCACAACTTTAATGCAATTAAGCAAACATTTTAACTGGAATTTCAAATACAATAGCTTCAGTAGTAGCTGAGAAGTACATCCATACTTTAAAGCTTCAGCTTCTGTTTTTTAAACTTATTTATAATTTACATTCATTTTCTGTCACAGAAGGTTTGCCTAATACATACCATCTCAAAGTTAATTTGACTTTATTGTGCGCATGTATTTCGACTCCCCGTTTAGTCTGTGACTTTTGCGCTGCATTTAGTGTAAGTTACATCCTCATCGCAGAACGGCACAAACTGTTTTCCCTCTCTCGGAGTGCTTTAGCCATGCTTGAGCACTGCTGCTCTGCTTGTTTCTTTAATAATCATTTTTAATGAGCTCTTCCTTATGCTTCCCTCTGCAGGCAGCTCAA